>NW_009199088.1:1434-3290 GCF_000690835.1 Fulmarus glacialis | reverse complement strand
TCGTTGATAAAGATATTGAACAGGACCAATCTAATACCAATCTAAAGATCAGGTCCGGCGAAGGAGAGAAGTGGCGACACGAACTCCCCTGCTCCCACGGCTGTCTTCAGGCAGCAGCAACGCTGCAGTAGCACGGGGCATCTCCGCCCCTAGCCTGGCTCCAGAGCCAGTTTCATCTCCACTAGCTTTGGTATGAGGGTGGTGATACCACTATACTAGCGATAAAGAAAACCCTGAGGATAGGGTCCCCCAAGTAACGACTAGGAAGTAGCCTGAAGTTACAGTGTTCGCTTCACCTTCACGCCAATGACTCCTGGTCTTCAGTTAATTGCTGGCTTTAGCCCAGGCCGACATCCTGGTACACGTCACCAGGCCACCCATCACCTACGGCTTTTGATTCATGCAGAAAGTAGAGGCCACGTATGTAATGGACAGCCCTGAAGAATGACGCATTACCCTTTGCTTATGAAGGGGAACACCAAATAAATCAGAGAAATATTACTGATACTGATATGATATGTAGTTACTGACATTTAAAATATTCTACAGAAACCCTCCATGTCACTGCACTAAATCTGGAAGCAATCCCTAAGAGTGAACGTACCATTCAACGCATCAGGGACACGACTACTTCCCTATTACCCAAAAAAACAGCTTCTTGATAATTCTTCTTAAATAATCATGGACGTACCATTACACAACCATGCACAAACTACTACAAGATTGCAAGAAACATTTAGTCATTTGATCAGCATAACAACAAATCTGTAGAGACAGATTCACAGGATTCGCAGGCCAAACTCACGTTTCTTCCTAGGAGTGAAACAAAAGCGAAAAAGAAAAAGGAAGGGATGTGCCAATCCTTCCACACCTCATCCTTTGACAGTAACTACTCTACGCCATCTGGCTATTAAGGATTGTCAGCACTTGAAGAATATCCATGATGTTTTCCTGACTGCTCTTACAGGAAAGAAAAAAAAAAAAAAGGTCCTAGAAAATTCAACAGACATACTATAAAGTGAAAGCTATCACCCTGCCTTCTTTTTCTCGAGGGAAAAAGTGCTTCAACTGTGCTTACTGTATTTCTTAGCGAATTTGTAGCTTGATAACAGTGAATATTCCTGAACAGGTCTGGGGATTAAAGTGTCGAACTATAAAAAGACAGGTGACTGAGCAAGGCCCTCGCCCTGCGCACAGCTCTTACACAACGCACTGGAGCAGAGCTCACTGGAAGACCAAGGCAAGTAACAGAAATCAACTGCTAATTTGCCTATTCGGCATTTCTTACGGAGGTCTAGAAGAGAGCCCGAATTTGCCCTCCGAGGGCTTTTTAAGGACTACATGAATCACTCATCTTAAAGGCAGAAGAGCGGCTGACCCGTCCCACCATCCAGTCTCTAGCGACTCCGTACGACTTCACTCACCCTGTCTCCAGCTGCTGGCTGTGAATGCAGAGGCGCAGGACTCCCAGGGCAGAGTCATTTTGCCAAGGAAGGTGCGCAGGCACATGGCAGACACAACCACAACTCCTCCCACGGGCTGAGGGCTGGCGCGGACCCCAGAGGAGCCGGGGCTGGCTTGGGAGACAGAGCTCCTAGCGAAATCCATTTAACACATTCCTGCACAGCTTCTGCCGATACCGTTCCTACGGACAGTTGAAGCTATTGTAGCTAAAAGCAAACATCCTTGCCAGGCTAGTTGCCTTCGCTGAAAGAAGACCATGCATTTTACAGAAAAAAAGGCAAATTGAGCTCACTTTCTTCTACAGAAGTTTTTCTGGTGTGATTTTGTTCCGTTATATCTGCTGATTTTGTTCCGTTATATCTGCTTAGGTAGCTAACAAAACCAGAGTTACT
>NW_009199088.1:0-1404 GCF_000690835.1 Fulmarus glacialis | reverse complement strand
AATGTATTTATGTATCTTTATACAACATGTGTTTTTAAATGCTTGGTTGGGCTTTCTGGATCTTTGCACATGTATTAAACCATACAGCATTTTGCAGCTACCACCTCTAATTAGCACAGGAACTGGCACCTTCTCTGCTGCTTTTACTTATTTGTTCATTTAAAAAGAGACTTTGAAATTGTGTATTAAGATATACTGAAGCACTATTGTATTAAACAAGCATAATGACCAGGATTTATTACACCTCAGACTTTTTTTATAGATTCCTTCCTAAAAATATTAATGAGCATACTCAGTAAATGCAGGATTTACTTTTGAATATCACTACTCTCTGTATCTTTTGTCATTAAAAATTAAAGTTAAAAATAAGTGTACAACCCCCCATTGCATATTTGCTCCACATTCAAATAGAAACCCCCAGACAACCAACATAAACAACTGTGATGAATGCTTCAATCTCCAATGGGCAGTGGGATGAACACCAAAAAAAGAAATTAAGACTTACTGGTTTTCCACCTCCCCTCAAAACACAAGAGTCTAAACCAACTCCTGCTTGGTCAGTTGTGACTTCGTAAACTCTGTATCTACCAAACCACACGCTGCCAGGAATAGCATAAATCTCAAAGCAAAGATTACAAAATCATTTTGGGGTTTTGGTTGGGTTTTTTTTCTCTTAAGAACCCCAACACACATCCTTACACAGAGAAACAGTTCAATCTGCTTTTAGCTTTCAAAACTAGCACAGATCTATTTATTCTGCTGGGTATACACCGAATGTTTGAACAAAATAAGTTAGTCATAGGTCAGACAATACAGCTCGCTATGACTATACCCTTCACTTGAAGGAAAACCGAAAGATCGATTTTCTATTTCAACCAGCTGAAACCACAATAAAAGAAAGTAAAGTCTCCTGACTTTCCTCTTCTAGAAAACCAGCTTCCCATCTGACATCTAACCAAATGTTTTTTGGCCGCTGAAAAATCCTACCATTGGTCAGGCTTTGCAGCAGGCACATCCCATACACCTTGTTCGGCACGCACCGATGCGCGCTCAACTCCTCATCCCCGCCGCTTCTACGGGGGAAAAAACGTAAAGTCAGGCGAGGGTATCTGTCAGGCCGTGTCCTGGTGCCAGCCACGGAGTTACGAGTTTACGCCAGCGCAATGCCAGGTTAACAATTTGCAATTTGCTTCACTCCTGGACTCCACGGCAGCCCTCCATTTTGTCAACTGCCTCAATTTAAACGTTTTCCAAGTCGAAGGCAGAACTTCAACACTCCTTCGGGAGCCCTTCGGGGCTTTAAAGCATCCTCGACCATTTTCAGCAGCGGAAAGCCTACTGGGAGCCAGCGCTGTTTACTAAGTTTAGAAACGCAGGCGCGCACGCCAAAGCTTATCAGCGACC
>NW_009199087.1:2906-27344 GCF_000690835.1 Fulmarus glacialis | reverse complement strand
TATATATATAAAAAAAAAATTCTGTTCCCTATCTTCCCCCGCTCTCCTCCATTTTGTGATTTGGCAACAGGGTCATCATATGGCATGAATTTTTCTTTAAGGAGACGGTGAGTGTAAAAGCAAATACTGCCATTCAGAGCACGAAGTGAAAATGCAGCTCCTCAGCAAGCCCCTGCACAAAGCCAGGGCCTCTCCGTGCAGGGAACCAGACGTCCGGCTCCAAAACGAAGGCAAGGAACTCAATCTAGATGTGGTAAAATTGCATGGACAGTGCAGAGCAGTTTTTCCTCCCCCATAAGCTGACAAAAAGCCTGTTGAAACATTGATTCATGGCAGCACAGAAACCATCAGCTGCAGAACTGATGCATCGAGAACAAAGCTACATAGATAATATACTATCCCATCATTCACACGAATGACTGGGCCCGGAGGGATTTTATAGGTCACACTGACTACAGAGGCCCATATTCATTGCACAGTTCACAGAAGAGAGACGGCATCTGAACAAACTCCAAGGTGCCTGCCAACATGGGAATCTCCAAATAAAGCACCCCAGACTGGAGACGCAGTAACAACCCTCCAAAGACGGCCAAGCTTCCTCCAACAAGAAAGCCGGCTTATGACAAGGATTCTTACGCAAGCATTCTCCAGAATTGCGTTATACAGGGTTAACGCTTGGAAGAGAGTTTCTTCCAATATTTAAAAAGTTACAATACTTTGTGTTTTATAGAAAAAGAGTCACGGTATAGAAGATTGAAATAAAAACAGTAAAAGCCACCTTATGAATTTGGAGGGGCTGTCTGTAATCCAGACGGGAATCCCTCCGACCAACCCAGTGTGCAGAACGAAAACCGCTCGCGAGCGGCTCCGGAAACACGGGGCCTTCGGTCAATGAATGCCGCTGCTCTCGCAGCACTCGAGTCCTGAAGCCTCCAGGCGAACAGTCCCCCACTGCCAGCACCGCACAGAGGAGGTGCCCAAAACCACAACATCCTCCTCCTGCACGGCCGTCCATCCTCCAGGCTGTCGGGCAAAGTTTTGCCTCCAGAAGGTAGGAAGTGTTTAGAAAGTTCAGCAGTCTTTGAACAAAAGACTTGGGTGTTTTCCTTTACACATGGATATTATATATAGCTATGATTTGCTTCCCCTATGGCTTATTTTATTCTGAAAAAGAAGGGAATATATTCAACTCTGGGAACTCTTCATTGTTGTAGTTGGGTCCTTGGTCTCCCAGCATTGTCAGCATGTCCTGTGAGGATACAAGGGGAGAGTTGTTATCCGGATTAGAATATCACGTTGGTAACTGAGACATGGAGGAATTTGCCAGAGAAGATACTAAATACCAGGGTGGTCCCTTTCCTCCCAAGGGCACACAGCGTTTGTGTCTGAGGCTGCAGGACAGCAGTGAATTTAAGTCATGAGCAGTGACTGCACCGACTCCCTTGAAAACAGGGGGCAGCAACTCACAGGAGGAACATGAACTCTCAAGAGTTATCTTCACTTTATTGGACTGGGGCAGGTGTTTGGCTTTTTTGTTATCATTTTTAATTAGAGCTAGAAGGGTTAATTCAACTGCGGAGCTGATAGAGTTTCACACTGATCCTGCAACAGACCAAGACACAAAGCCAGTCCAGCTGAGGCCTCTGTGCCCTCTGCTCTCCAATTTCAGCTCCATCAGGTTATTCACAAGTTTGAGACCTCACCAGATATTATAAACTAGAGGGACAAGCTCTCAGCACTTCAGCCAGCTGCCCACACTTGGGAAGCTTCGTTCCCACAAGATTGGCCCACACCAGTCCTCACTCAGGAGGTTAAAAAAGCACCATCTTACTGAGAAGACCTCAGGCTGGCTTGGCTGCGGCTGCTGCACGTGTTGCTCCCCGGACGCCGGGCCGTGGTGCTGTCCTTGCCACTGTGGCCACATCCCCACACCTTCGGCTGCCCGCGTCTGGAACGGGGCGGGCGTCTGCGCTGCCTCTGCGGCTGTTCAACAGAGAACAAGTCAGCAAACGATTCCTGGTGCAGGGCTGTGGTTTCTACGATCCTTTAACGGGATGGGAAATGCACAACTCATTTTGTGGTGCCTAGTTGTTAACGGGGTAGGTTCTCCCCTCCAAGAAAAGCCACTGTCACATACATTAAGGCATTTGTCAGTACCCATCTATGGGGTAGAACAAGAACAAACGCAGGGGAATCCCAGAGGGGTTTGTTTTGCACCCAGTCAGTCTTAAAATGGTTCAAAATTCATCTGCTCTGGAGCTTTGTGGTGGGATGAAAGTTAATAAAGGTGATAAAGGCAGTGTTAGCCGAAGCAGGGATTTAGCTGTGCTCTCTACATTTGGGCATTCCCAACACACACAAGAAAATGACGGAGAGCATATCACACCAAAGCTGTATCTGGCTGAGGCTCCCAGCTTTCCTCTGAGGGGATTTTGTTGCCACCTCACGTCCCCAGCACCCCAAGCCATACTCACTGAAGCCCGTGCCACGGCTGGCAAGGTTCGGGTAAGCAGCGCCCGTAGGAGAAGCCGTAGAGCCAGGTGCTGTCATGGGGCTGAAGGAGGATGGGGTGCCTTGGAAAGTCCCCATGCTGAAGGAAGGGGGCCGAGTCTTCACTGTCTGGGATGCCACTTGCTGTAAGACAGCAAGAAACAGGAGAGGAAGAGGAGATTTTTTTTTTATTCTGAACCTCGTCTTAACTAGGGTGAGAAGTTGCTGGGCTGGCCCAAAAGAGAAAGCACACGGACACATAGCATTGCTCCATCACTCAGCTAGAGAGGTAGAGCAGGCTGATTCATGACGGCGAGAAGGGTCTGTAACGCAGCGGGGACTTGGGGCCTGCACCGAGGGTTCAGGCTTTGCTACCTGGGGTGTGAACGCTGGCCGTGTCCCTGGAGCCCAGTTGGTTCCGCTGACCTGAGCTGGGTTGGAGTGGCGTGAAATCTGTGCTAAGATCCGGCCCGCTGATGAGGGTTGCTGCTGAATAATGTTCACGGGAGGTACCATGCTGCTGCTCCTGGAAGACAGAAGAGGCACTCTTAGGACACTAGGTATCACAGAGGACAAAGAGGCACAAACACCATCCGTGCAAGTTACTGGTGGAGGGGGAATGACCCTGTAACGTGCGGTAACTTTGCTCACGTGCCAGTGCCCATCATGCTGCCCTGCTGTGGACACAACTGGCAGGAGCTGCTGGGTTTGTGGGCAAGGCTACTCTCGCCCAGCTCAGTTCTTGGGCTTCAGTCTAAGCATGTTCAAGAGGCATAGCTATCCTGCAGACAAGCTTTGGCAAACAGAGCAGAGGGATATCAGGGAATCAAGGCAGTAGCTGGGGAGGTGAGGATGAGGGCAAGAACTGGCACAGCAGAGGAGGGCCGTGCTGACTCTGTGCACAGCCTCAAAGCTCCTGCACCTCCGACCAGGAGCAAAGCAGCACCAGGCAGGAGAGCAGGGGTGCAGGAGCCCTTCTCTCCCCCACCCCTCAAAGAAACCGATGCCTGGATGGGCTCCCCCTGTATTTTCTATGCACGCTACATAGGAACACATTTATGGTCAATCACTGCCAGGCAGAGAGAACCTGGGAACAC
This sequence comes from Fulmarus glacialis, assembly GCF_000690835.1. NCBI lineage: Eukaryota > Metazoa > Chordata > Aves > Procellariiformes > Procellariidae > Fulmarus > Fulmarus glacialis. Next base: position 23,757 of record NW_009199087.1, on the reverse strand, counting down.
TCATCTGTTGCAGAAGGACACAAACAGAACAGGAACAACTGCAGGACAAGATAAAATTAACATGAGGCTGTTCAAAGCACAGCACAGGAAGCATCACCTGAAGTTCTCAGCAGGTCGCGATGGGGTGAAAGTGTTTCCCTGCGTAAAGAGGGGCTGGTTGGCAGGCACTGTGCTGGCAGGAATGGCTTTGTTCTGGTCTGTGGAGAGAGGTTGATTCACGTTAGGGCTGAGAAAGTCTCAGCAGTAGGAACAGGGACAGAGAACCAGTTGCAAAAGACGTGCCCGTGTGAAGGAAGACTGTTTTGAGCCAAAGCATCAAACACGACTGTTCCTTATCCAGACACAGACTCCAGATGGTTTTGTAAAAGCCTGTTTAATTTGATTTCCTCTTCATTTTCTAATAAACTTCGCATTAAGGTCCTCTGGGGTTAGAGCATCCACTACATTCTGTGCTCAGACTAGGAACACAGAGAACTGCTCTCTGGGGACAAGCAGGAAGGATCAGACTAAGGCAGGCAGTAAGACCAGAGCAAAAGACACCTTCTCACCCACTCCCTCCCCACACCCCTCCAGCAAAACGTTGGCTGCAGGACAATTCACTGCCACAATAGTACATCAGCGTAGGCAGGAATTATCCACCCAGCGTCAAAATCATAGAATCATAGAATCATTAAGGTTGGAAAAGACCTCTTAAGATCATCGAGTCCAACCATCAACCCAACCCCCCCATGCCCACTAAACCATGTCCCTCAGCGCTTCATCTACACGTCTTTTAAATACTTTCAGGGATGGCAACTCCACCACTTCCCTGGGCAGCCTGTTCCAAGGCCTGATCACTCTTTCAGTAAAGAAATTTTTCCTAATGTCCAGTCTAAACCTCCCTTGGCGCAACTTGAGGCCATTTCCTCTCGTCAGCACTATTCTGCAAGACCTGGGCTGCCACAACACAGTCACACTGAGCCTCTACACCCAGAACTGCTCTGAGTGACTTAGGAAAGAGCAAAGAGCACTCGGATTGAAGCCAAAAATCGGATAAACATGCGATGTGCCCCTGGCCATGCCTCACAGCCCCTCACAGCACTCCCTACCTGTATTGATACTGCTGTAGATTTCGCTGAACCTTGGGTCCCGCTCCTGATTAAAAAGGCTCTCTGCCTTCTCCAAGGGCTTGGTGTGCTCTGGGCCGGCAGCAGTCACAGGCTGAACAGGAACCTGGGAGCAGGTATAAATGTGAGCTGTTAGTACCTCAAGCACAAAGGAAGCCAGGGGTCTCACAGCCAGCACGGAGGACAGCCGAGGGCTTTGCAGGCAAAGACCTGGCGTGCAAGAGGCCGGGCTGCTCTCTGGGCTCCTGCGTATTTTATCCGGACAGTGTGGCCATTTAGGGCTGGCAGCATCAGCATGGGCGTAGTGGGGAGGATGCCACAGGGGCAGATCAGAATCAAGCAAGCAGATTCAGCGAAACCCAAGGCAGAACACCTTCCTCTCCAAACTCTCAGCAGCCTCAAGTCAATCTTGTGCGGCCACCTTTACAGCCCCAGCTAAAGGTAATTTAAATAATGCAGGACAACAAATGCAAGGAGTAACCAAAACCCCTGTTGATTTACCTGTGAGTGGTCGTAACCAGACAGGCTCTCTCTTCCTGGGACCACTTCCAGCTCTGTCTGTTGTGGCGGCTGCTGCTGCCTAAAATAGAAAGTCTCTGTAACAGGAGAACACTGGCTGCTAAAAACGATTGCCAAGGGAACATATACTCTGTGGTTACACCAATGATTCATTAGCCCAGAGGAGTTCATTGCTGCAGAGAGGAAAGTTTGGGTAGGAAGGCTATTTGACAGGAGGGCAGAACCAGCAAGAGAGGCATGGTAAAAGGAGCTGAGCACCTCCTGACCTTGAGGGCAGCTGTGCCGTGCCCATCTCCAGGGGAAGGTTGACACTCTGCCCCAGCTGGGGCCTCTGCATTGAGTTTGATAGGGCAGGCCGAGACTCCTGGCTCGAGTTCCTTTAAAGCAAAGAAAAAAAAGAAAAAAATATTTTAAAAATACCAAACCAAAGCAAACAGTTGGCTACTGCGTGCAGGAGAATGCGCCTGTCTCGGACAAGACTGGAAGCTTTGCTTTTGCAAAACCTGTTCGAGTGAAGGATCCTTCCACTCAGTTTCCGTGGTCTCTGAAAGGGGGTGTCATGTAATATAATGCTAACGGTTGTGAGCCAAAGGGCTCTGCCCCCTCCCACTCAGTCACTGAGCAGGGGAGCAATTAATAACCTACACCAGGAGCACGGCCAGATCTGCATCATCCTTAAAGCACAAACAAAGGTTGTAGGAGCCTAAAAACCCCTCAGGTTTTCCATTCAGCTCTATGTCAGACACTCCGGAGCTGGAGCCTGCAGAGACCACCAGCAGTTTTAGATTTTAAGCCCAAGACATTGGTGGAGTTCTTTATGCTCTTCTGTAATGTTTAACTCCCACAAGACAGAAATAAAAATCCAGCGTTTTCTTGACAGTTCTTTTGCAAGCTTCTGCTTCAGTAGTACCTGATCTCAAAGATGAAAGAATACAGATAACCTAGCAAAGATGCACATAGATAAAATGCACCTCAAACACAATCAGACACAGATTGCTGCTTCTCTGGTCTGAATTTATGCAGTGCTTTTAGAAGGCGTAGTATGGATGTGAGAATGGATGCGTGTGGAATGAACGAGTTCAAAGAGATAGCTCTAACACCGGGACAGGAATTAAGGCCTGTATCGGATCTGCATCAGATTTCAGCCCTGCACTCACACCACAGCTCTTTAAAGCCAGCGGGATTTGTCACTGCTCAACTCTTAATACTTTCTCATCAGAAAACATCAGCTTGCCAGCTGCAGGAAGGGAAGAAGTGCTAGCTGCTCTCTAGGACCTTGCCTTGTTGAAAAAAAAGAAAAATCCTGGCTTTTCACCTGCCCACAAGGAATCTAGCCTTCTCTTTGCCTGTCTGGAGAGACGCTGTTTGCTGTACCCCCAAGGCTGCAGTTATGAATCACATGCAGGCACATCTTTATTTTTCTTTATTTCAATTGCTGGGGGGGCCTGGAACTCACTCATGGGAAGAGAGAGCAGCTCTGGTCAGTCCCAAGGGAGACGCACCAACCCACCAGAATAGTCAAGAGAAAAAAAAAAAAAAAAAAAAAAAAGAAGAAGAAGAGCAGCAATGAAAGCAGTCTCCCCACTGGAGCTTGTTTCTGAATCCAAGGACAAAACTACAGCAGTGGAGAAAACAAGTGTTTACTTTCTACCATCAGCTGCAGACAGTCCTGCTCATGTGAAAAGCCACTTTCTGGACGAGCTGCCCCCCTGGACTGTCACAGGAGTCCAAGAGCTACATTCAAAAGCAGACTTCACTAATATTAGCTCTGAATGCAAACACACAGACAGGAGACTTGCTCCAGTAATCAGAGTTTAAAAAGGCACTGCTGGAGCTGAACTTTGGCAGCTCGCTAAGCCATACAATCGAGACAGCCAAAGGAATTAAATCTCTTGCACTTTATAGTCCTCTCGTGCCTGCCACAGCCCAGGAAAAGAGCACTCACGGGACTCAGCAATTTCTCCAGGGCCTATGCAAATTGTTGGGAAGCTTGGTGAGGGGGAGAGGCCAAAGCTCCCGCAGTTCTGTGCTGCTGGTTATTCTGGGACAAGATCCCATCAGGTTCGTGTGCTATCACTGGTGGTTGGCAAGTCATTTCCATGTACATACTTGACGTTGGTGTTGGTACAGATGATGTACTCAATTTCATCCGAGTAGGGGTTCTGGAAGGTAAAGGAGCTGGTTCTCATCCAGAGCCATTCCCGGTTTTTGGATCGGAATCGGAACATGACTGACAGAACCTGGCCTTTTAACTTCACCACCTAAAAAAACGTAATGCCATCAGTAGTACCTGATAAAAGAAGGTGTTGAAGAGCAACTTGCTTCTGAGCACAAGCCACCCCCCACTAAAACCTTGTGATGGCCCTTTGCCTCAAAGCCTGCAAGCCCATACCTTGGTTTTTTCCCCAACTAAATGGCACTGCTACTATTCCCTCATGCTATCTTGATTCCTGAATGATATGGGGGGGGAAATCTAATATCCCCTTTTTGGCTTTCACTTTTCTTATCTCTTTGCACTGGTGAGATGTATGAAAAAAAACTCCAGTAAATGAAGCACATGCTGTTGCTTCTGATTCCAACTATTTGGACAAATGGACATGAGCAGCTACTTTTTGGAGTCATGAAAGCACAGGGGCAGTCTTACCTGCCCTGCCACAAGTCCAACGCCCTCAGAAATAAGAGTAACGACAACAGGGCAAGCAAACCACATCCATTTCGAGTTCTGCAGCACTGGGCTGGGCCCTAGAGATGAACCAGTGTTTCAGCCACAGAAGCATGGCATTCAAGTAGGCACTTTGTAGCCGTGTCTCTGGCCCTAAAAGCAGACTGGACTAGCAGCCAGAGGATGAATTCAAGAGTTAGACATCAGATGCTTCTGTTTTGTTTTGCACATTTACAGTTATGTGACTATATCTGTAACTGTTTGCCATTGGGCAAAGGAGCAATACCTACGGTTTATTTTTCTCCTGGTTTTCCAATTAATTTTATTGCTTTGCAAGCACCAAGACAGATTTCAACCTGAATACCACACAGCACGCAAAGTGGTAAAGTGTTTTACCTGCTGAAAGCTGTCCCGCAAAAGCTGTTGGTCTTCCGGGTGGCAGAAATCCACGATGTCTTTCCCCAGAAGTTCCTAATTTTAAAGGAATTGGGAGAGAGATCATGACAGTTCATCTGGCAGGCAGACTCTCCTTTTCAGGTCTGCCCCATTAATTCCACTTTGGACAGGTAGTTACTGCTCCCCCCCACCAAATCACTGTTACACAAACCAAGTACAGGAACTGGCATGCTGTGTTTTCAAGAGAAGCAAAACAGCAGTTAACTGACGTTTGATCTCAAACTCAAATGGAGGCAAAAATGATCTTAATTGACATTAGACATAATGCAGAGCCACTCATCCTTCCCAAGTACTTAGAAAAGCACATGAAAAAGCAAGTGGTGGAAGAGAAACACGCCTGGTTTAGGCCCTGGGCATCGTTTTATCAGATCTGTTAGACAAGCAGAGCCATGATGTACAAGACAGGGAGGAGGGAAAAGTAAGTTTGAACAGCAGTTCTTTCTTAGAAAGCTCCTACCATTTTCTCACCTGCGGCTGGTAGCCAACCGTAGCCACACAGCGGTGATCTATGAAGGTGAAAATGCCTTCGGTGTTGTGTCGGGAGATGAACTCTGTTGGCTGACAAACATTGTTCATATCTGTGCAGTTGGGTGAGCTAGTGACCTGCAAGGTAAGACAGGTACAGCGTTATCCAATCTTGCGAGAGCTGCTTTCTCCTGACCAGCCAGCCCTGCAGTCGGATTTGTGGCAATCAGGGAACATCTTCAGACAGAGCAGTTTAACTCTGTGGATTTTTAGGTCAAGGCAACGTTGAACCATCGAAAGATGCTACCCACCTGGAGCCTGCCAATAGCCACGAGGCAAAACTTGCTGCCCTGGCCAGCGTCCGGGTCATCATCAGGCAGTGAAACACCTGAGAGGGGAGTGCCAAAAATTCCAGCAAGGTTAATACAGGAAAAATCGCTAGTTTCAGAGGAAGGAGACATGCAGTTCTGACTTCAATACATGTCTCCACCCTGTTTTGTAATTCAACATCCTTTCCCATGAAGGAATTTGGTAAATTAAGTTGCCTCCCCCTCCCTTTTTTTGCCAGAAGGGTTAAAGATCTCTGTAATTTTCAGCACAAGCTAGCATATCAGACAGTGTAATATTATTTTCATCCTCGACAGTATCTCTACCGTTCAGAGACAAAGATCTCTGATCCAGCATCTGCAAAAATTAGTTCAATCTTAAAATAAGAAAAAGTGACAATACATGTGGAAAGCATTTGCTGGCACATTCAGTTCATAGAATGGACAACTTCAGACCATATGTTCTTAAAAGCAGCCACAACTGAACACTTCAGCTAAGTCATTACCTGCAGGGGGCCAAGCTTTTATGTAACCCGTGCAGTGCACCACAACGTAGTGAGGTTCGCCATCTTTTGCTGCACCTAAGCCATTCCTGGGGAGAGAGAAACAGTCTGATTGTGCTATATATTAAACTGGGGTAAGGCCAGGCAAGGTTTCCACTTGTATTTTAAAAAAGCTTCCAGGGAATGTCTTCAGGGTAAAAAAAGAACACAGACTTAACATAAATGCAAGAGGTCCAAGAACACAATAGGTTGGAATCTATCTCAATTTCAAATTAAAAAGGGACAATATACAACAGAGCCCAACAGCAACAGTGTGAAGAACATGTGGTTTTAAATTTACTTCAAATCCAATCTTGGAATAAAGCAAGATTAACCTTCCCCAGGATTATTTTCCTCAACATAGTGGTACTTCGGTTCCTCTACCAGCAGATCTATCTAAACTCTTCTATGAGCTGTACTTGTCTACCCTACACACACTCACCACAGTGTGTCCCCACCACTCTGATGACAGAGCTGCAGCTCCTTTTGTTCCTAGCAACGCAGCGTGCTTGCCCATAACTTTTGTATTCTTTACCTGCAGCGATTCCTCATAAAGCTGAGACGATTTACAGAGACTGGATCCACTGAGCTGTTGCCACACCTGTACCAGAATTAGAAATGCAAGGGGAAAGGCTTTTATCCTTCTTGGTCAACATCAAAACAATTTGACAGTCCTGAATAAGAGGAAGCACTCTATAAATGGGGATGAACCTTTGAATCTCCTCCATACAAGTGAAAAGCCCTCATTCTACAGACTTCAAGAAGGGAGGCGACACATAGGGTCAAAACAAATTGTTTCTTGAAACTGGATCTTCTACAACAGTCTTGAGAGCTAACTTAGCATAGGGCAAAGAAAAATCCCAAGAACTTGACTGTTAGTTTCGTGTGGACAGCTCAGCCATGTTATATCATGTCTATGTCAGAATGAGCAAAAAAAGCCAAAATAAAAGCATGATGGGGCCAGGGAGCAAGTTCAGCTTCAGGTTCAAATGAAATTTCCCCAAGGAATCTCTTCATTACCTCATTCGGCAGATGAAAGATCTTCGTGAACCCATACACATCCTCATGGACTGCTGGCCCTCCTTCTTGACAGTCCCCGTCTTTAAATCTAGGATGCGACCTAAAGAAGAAAAAAACAAGATGCTGCTGCAACGTGAGTCCTTTCACCAACACAGGCACCAGGTAACATATTAGGAAGCTAGCAAGACACAAGTGTCACCAATGGTACCTTTAGATGCATTCTCAGGGGGGGCTGCAGGATCCTTGTTAGGAAGGCACCAGGGTTTGGTTCCTTCTACAAAGGGAAGGTTTTAATCCAGGTCCTCTGCAGGCTTTCACACTGCCTGCCCCCACCAATCCCTTCCCAGGCTGCTCTACCTGTCAGTGCATTCTCCGATGTGGAGAGCTGCTCCCTCAGCTTGCCCACGTCATCCGGGTGCACCTGATCGTACAGGGTGCTGCCAAACCATTCGGACTGGGGTTGGTTCAGGACAGGAGTCACAGAATCGGAGACATAGACCACCCTCCCGGTCTCACAGGACACTATGAACAGAAAGCCGTCGGCTGCCTCTAGGATCAGGTGTTTGAGTTCCTGCATTCACAGACAGACAGACATGCTCTTAACTCCCGAGCCAAGCAGGTGAAGCCCTCTGAACCCACCCTGGGTGCCTATCTCCCTCCACCCACAATTTAATTCCCTCCTCTGATTGCAGTATTTCCCACAAAGCAGCATCAAGCCAAGACCTGGTCAGTGAGAAAGGAGGGTTTGTAGGTGCCGTCAGTGGAGGTGTTGCCTGTGCCACGCAGGGACTTCATGTGAGAGACAGCCATGCGCAAGATGGTGAGCTTGTCTGGTTTGCGGGCCAGGGCACTGCAGGTGGGCACCATATCTGATAGCTCTGTGATGTAGGCAGTCATCTTGTTCCTCCGCCTACGTTCAATCTCGCTGTGATTTTCCCTGCAAAAGGCCAGGGAGGAGAGGAGAAAGACAAAGTCACCAACAGGACAGAAGCCTCAGCCATTTCCCCATGTCAACACTTCCACAAGGCCAGAGTGCAAAACACAGATGCATCAGGGTCATCAGGAGTTAGAAGGACTACAAGCACCTCACATGCTGGGCGTGCACAAAGGAACGCAGGAACAAGTGCAAGGAGGAGAGTCTACAGTTGGACCTTCTTTGCTGCGGACAAGAGCCTTGCTTGAAATCACATCGGTTCCCTGGCATCTGGTGAAGGCAACGAGCTAGGCTAAGCTATTTTAGCAGAGAAAGAAGCTTCCCCATCCCTTCCACAACATTGCAGCAAGCCGAAAGATTTCTTCCTTTACTATGGCCTCTGCTCTCAAAGTGGGGTTCACCTCGCTCTACTGAGGAAATTTGCTTTTAAACAGCACTGGTGCAAAGACGACTCATCCCACCCACTGTCTGTCCAAGGACGAATCAAATCTCCTACCACCACCACCTTTCAGACACCCATGCGTCTCCAATAACCATACAAGGAGGCCAGGGCTGCAGCTAAGACTTGGGCACCTACATTACAACAGATGAGCCTCATTTTGCAGTGCTTTTATGAAGCTACTTCTCAGTTATATCGAGAGCCTTTTACAATATCATGGCAGGAGGGAAAGCTTTAGAGATATACACCTGATTTCTGTACAGATCAAGGCCAGTGTGGCAGACCATCTACCAGGCACACACCTGGGTGGTGCGCACAGACCTCTAAAGAGGCACCACGACGAATGCTGCCCACTTACAGTCCTTAAAGAGGCTCTTCACATGCCTTTTGCAAGTCTGCTCACAGGGCACAGTCCCCATCAACCCCTGGAGATCAGAACATAACCTGCTTAGACTTGGTTCTTTTTATCCGGCATGTGTAGTTTAACTGGGCTACTAAGGTGGGTTTTTCAAAACAGAACTCAAAAGCCAGGTTTCCTATACAGAAGGATGGATCAGATGCAAGGAAGCACATGGTGGGAAATGAAATGAGATGAAAGTGTTGGAAGGAACATAGACAGGCAAGTGAATTAAAGAGGATAAATACAAAAAATAGAGCATTTATCACTACCAGGTGTGTGCAATCATTCAGTGACCTTGCTCCAAGAGACTGATATTCAGGAAAAGAAGTGCTTCAATTATCATACTCACCTTTAATTCAGTTTCTCCAAACTCACATGCTCAAGTGTGCAAATGAAGCTACCTTCACTACAAAAGCTACTAGGAAACCACCAGACATTTTACTTGCCACACTGCCAAATATTCTTTACTACAGGCTCTTGCATGACAGCAACAACCGACTACTGGGGACAGAGGAAAGGGTCACTACTTCGTTGGAGGAGAAAGCCCTGAAAAGCACTGCTGTTTGCTGTATTCACAGGCCCCACCTCTAGCGTTTCCTTATCTCCTCAAATATTTAAGCTATGCAATACTACAGTTAGGAAAGGCTGTGTTTGGGGGTTATTTTTTTGTTTTAAAACCAGCCAGCAGGCAATAAACTGACCAGAATTGTGGCATTCTCAGCACCCATGACAGTTTCTTTAGTCCTGTGCATTGCTTAAGAACGAGTCTAGGGTGGAACAGTCCTAAGAAGTTACAGGGTAAGTCTGCAAGATGGCAAGCCACAAAACAAGCCATTCTTCATGAATTACCAACCCTCAGCTCTTCAGCAGTAACAAGCTGTGGGTGGCAAGCAATAGAAACCTTGATGGTGATTTAAGCAGTTTTTATTTTGCAGCTGAAAATAGGGAAGGGTACAGTTAGAGCTGATGTTTTTCTGCCGGAGAAACACAGTCCTGACAACACACCATCTCAACCAGCTGCAGCTGTGTGCACACATTCTCAAGGTACATTTCGGTATTAATGGTACAACATTCAAAATGACTGCTTCGGTCATTTCAGCCGCAGTCCCGCATTAATTACAAATAGGAACTTGGGAAAAAAAAAAAGAACCACGAACTTGTTTTAAGTAAGCCTGTAATACATAGGACACCACCTTTCCTGGAAAGTTCTAAGGGGTAGAAAAAACCTGAACTAATACACTTTGGTACATTTCGGTATTAATGGTACAACATTCAAAATGACTGCTTCGGTCATTTCAGCCGCAGTCCCGCATTAATTACAAATAGGAACTTGGGAAAAAAAAAAAGAACCACGAACTTGTTTTAAGTAAGCCTGTAATACATAGGACACCACCTTTCCTGGAAAGTTCTAAGGGGTAGAAAAAACCTGAACTAATACACTTTTTAATATCTGTTTTGATAGTACAACAGCATTGCAACAAAACCTTACCAAGGTGAGAACAGGCCATTTGGCACCTTGATCCAGCACAAGAGAAATTGTATTTCGCACAGGTTAGCAAAGCTACAGTACTCAGTGAAAGCAATGGCCCCACCACACTCTACCCTGCAGTCTTTGGCCAACAAATCCTTTTGTGTATTCCCCAAAGACATTCTCACAAGGGGACTAGATGCCTTTCCCCTCCTAATTCCAATTACACAGCGATTTCCAGAAGTCTGTTCAGTTTCAAGTCCTCTATTGCAGCAGATGAGGGAAGGAGGGGGGAAAAAAAAAAGAGAAGGGATGCCTAGAGAAACATTAAGGAAAGGAAATACTCTGCTTGTCCATGCTTGAAATCTCCATTCTCCTACCTGGCAAGTCTCTCCTTATCCGCTGAACTCTGTTCATCATCAGACCTAAAAATAAAATCAGCGATCTAAGCTAAAATGGAAAAAGTTTAAAGAAATGAAAAATGGGAAGATGTACTAGGAAACCCAGCGTACAGACACGTCTGTTTTGCAGAGGAGCAATTCCATAAAACAAAGCAGTCATTAGTTTGCAACATTACACATGAAATGGGTGCCTGCTATCTACATTGTTTTGAAGTTTTAAGACGCTTATCAAGACTGCAAAATAGGCAAGGGGTAGCTCTGTTTTACATATAACTGAGGTGCAGAATAATCTGCACAAGATTAGAAGGTTAATGGCAGAACTGAGAATTAGGGTCCCAGTCACATTAAACTACTCTTTCTTTAAAGAAAAAAAAAAATCAATAGCCGCTTTGATAGTATTAACAAATCGGAAAAGCAGATTAAAAAAAACCAAAACCCACAAACAGTGTAAGATTCACAGCTAACAACACTCATTTTCATAATGCTGCTACATAAACACCATTCAGGACAACACAGTCGAGATGGCTGCACGACAAATAGCACACAGAGATGTTACGCGCGTCATCTACAAAAAGGCACACAGACGTCCCCACCAACCTGCATGCATTTTCAGTTTTCAGGGAAGATGAATCTGCAAACCTTGTTTTACAGAGGCTGATGATAAGTTTTCCTCCTTGAGGTTTGTCTGCCTTGGAAAACAAATAATCCCCCAAAAGCTACCACCAGGAAAGGAGAGGGTACCACATGTACCTAGTAAGGCAGGCAGGCAATCTCTCAAAGGCTGAGCATCTGAAACATACACTGTGGATTTATGGAGTACGGGAGGTGTTTTAGCATTAGTCAGCTGTGGTACCCTTCCACTTCAAACAGGTTTTAGTACACTACTTAAAAAAAAAGTAGTCATGTTCACTTCCATGCTCTGTTCTGTCTCACATCACAGGTTTTAGTACACTACTTAAAAAAAAAAGTAGTCATGTTCATTTCCATGCTCTGTTCTGTCTCACATTGTCTGAGGAGCAAAGAATGTACTGGAAAATGAGGGCCGCCAGAGCTGCGAGGACTCCCGGAAAACAGATCCGAGCGCTACGGGCAGGCCAAGGGGCACAGATGCAGAGGGGAGCTGGGCCACACTTTCTCTTACAGCTGCGTTCGGGGTGTCAGCACATTAACACCACTGATGACTTCGTCACTGCTCTTCACCTCCTGCCACTGTCCTTGTTGCCCGAGCCCGTAATTGCAAGCGATAATCTCAACATGAAAGCGCGTAGGTACTGCTGATGCCCCACCAGAGACAGAGGCTCTAGCAATTCAGAGGTGACATTCAGTTGCTTTGTTTCTTTGTTTATTCCTTCCTCACCTACCATGTGTGTATTAACCAGGGTGATCAAAGGCCACACCACAACAGGGGTCACAGGGAGCCAAGATCATGCTCCAGCTAAGGCACTGCACAGTTAGGCAGCAGAATTTTTAACTTAAGGGCTATGAAGCTGTTCAGCACTACAACGCTTACCAAAAAAGCACATGCTGTAGGCATTTTGCGTTATCTTAGCACTTAAATGTATTATCAGGGTCTGTTACACCTTCAAGTTCCCAGAGCTTATGACTTGCACTAGGGAACAAAGTTATTCGACGTGGGCTGGCAAACACATTTCTAATTTGCTTGACTTCAGATCAAGTCAAACCACTTAAAAAGCTGGAGAACCCCAGTTCAGAAGTCCCTGCTAGCCCTTTGGCAGACAACAGCATGACGGTGACCTGAAATTTTGGTGTTGCAATTTTTTTGCCTCTCTGCATTGAGACTCTGACACAGGTTTATAGCTCTGGCTGAAACATTTCGGAATAGACATTTTGCAAAACCTTTATTTCTAGACCACCAGTTTCAGTACATGATCTCAGCAAAATCACAGGGAAAGGCCCCTGCACCCAGCATCATTCCTGGCTCATTCTACAATGTGATCTGCCCTGCTCCTTGACAAAATACACTGGGCACTCCCTTCTCCAATGTCCTCAATCACTTGAATTTTAACCCCAATTTCAGGAATTTCTGAAGTCAGACCCCTCCTTAAGACAAACCACTAAGCACAGTGTCTTGGCCACTATTCTGTATTTGCTCACTTTTCTTCTTAGCAAGACACAGCATGATGTGCCTTCACACTGAGGGGACACCCTGGAATTTACAGCACTTGGAACACACACAAAAGAACCTCGCTTTGGCAAAAACATTACACAATCAACATAAAATAAACCCATGAAATATTTAAATTGAGTTCCATGGGCTTCAGAAAGCTGTAAAAATACCATGAGGCCAGTCCCAGTACTAGATGGTACAGAGCTACCAACAAGTAAACCATCAGAGTCAAAATAGTGCCTATAATGTTACTGCACAACCCTGATCTCTAGGAAATCCCCCATTTACAGAGAAAGCTTTTGCCTAACTCCCCCACACAACACACAAACCACAACATTTGCCAGGAAACCCTGTTCAAGTGAAACTTGAACTAGCCATGAAACTTGAATCTCTGCAAGTTTCTTGAGCAGGAGAAAAGAATGAGAGTCCAAGGCAACAGCTGAAAGAAATGTTGAAAAAGAGGAACGTAATTTTATCACACTCATAATGAACTGGTCCAAAAAACATCAAGGAAAATGTCTGGACCCTTTGGTGCACCTTCCTTCAAAGAGAGAAAATCTAACTGCTAGTTAGAAGGGTGCTGCAGGATCTCTCTTACATTAAGGTGGTTTGGCACCAAAAGCTTCAAAAACTGCACCACAGCAGATTCTTACCTGGCAAATCTCTCTTTATCATTTGGCATCGGGTCATCATCACATCTAGGAGAAGGGGGAGAAGAGGAAGAGTTATTAAAGTGTTTACACTTACTTCTTTCTTAAAGTGTTTACACTTACTTCTTTCCCAGAGACACTGAGAGAAGAACAAGGTTTAACAAATCACACAAAAAAGGCCTGGTGTTAAAAACGCAAACTCTGCTGAGTGTAGACAATCCAGAACCATACTATTCATTTATCTAGTTAAAAGACTACAGTTTAATTATTTTTATCACCTTGATGATGTTTTCCACTTCACATCCATATCAAGGACAGTGGCATCACACTCAGTAATTTAAGCACAATCACACACAAAGAGACAGGTTAAATTGCACTTTGAAGATAGTTAGCCCAAATCGACACCCTCATCCAAAGGATCTCAGTAGGTAAATCCTACTTTCATCAGGACCATCATCATCTCAAAGCCATTCCGCAGTCATCTTTAAAAGACTGTAACATATGGACTTCCAGTATCATTGGAGTTGTCCAATCCTAAACCATGTAGTGAGACTACAAATAAGTGACATGAGATCTTCCAACTCTTCTGCGTTCCATATGGATCATGAGGGGACATACTTGCAGCCTCGCCAACTCCTCGGGAGTAAGGATGTCTGTAACTGAAGCATCCTCACAACAGATGAGAGCCAAGTAACACGTGTCTGAGGCACTAACAAAAGCTCAGCATCTCACTGTTGTGCCGATAAGCAATTTGGCAGAAGATTCTTCTCTACAAAAAACAGGGGCTTGGCCAGCAGCAGTGCTCCTATACTGCTGTGCTGGAACCACCAGTGGATTGCTGCAAGCATTCACGGAAACCATTTAATCTTTTGAGACGCTGATATTGAACACGGCAACCTCATCACGGAGTTCTGCAACACCGCTTCAACCCAGGGCTCGCAAGGCTCACTTCTTCAGTTGATCTCCTCTCGCTATGGGGCTGGCCCAAGGAGACTTGAGATGGAGACTGCATCCGAAGCAGTAACGGGATTCCCTCCCAGCCACAGCCCCTTCTCCGGACTCACAGACCCCATGTGCACAGCAGCTTTGCTTTGGCATCAGCTGCAAAGATGGAGGAATACTGCTGACTAGGACAAAGAGAAGAGTTTAAGGAAGTGGAGCACTGCTTCCTTCAGACTACCCCCCCTTCCCTCTGCACTGCTGGAGAGGAAAAGCCACACAAGCAACAAGCTCCTGCTCTGGGCACACCTAGACCAGACAACAGAAACTTCGGAGTGCGATGTTCTCCCTCACCTGAGGAACTTACTGTTCCCTTCTCCATCATCATCAAAATCAAGCCTGGAAAACAGAAGCAAGAATATAATTATTAACCAAGCGGTTTCTCCTTTACAGGTTGCTTTTCTGTCTGTCCCTACAGGGATGCAGATGAATCTGGAAAGGAAGGTGTAAGTAATCCCAGGGGCTAATGCGAAACAACCCACGAAGTTTAGAAGGGGGATTCCTTTACATGTCTATCAGAAACAGAGCAAGGAAACAGTTCAAAAGAGAGAAAGCCCACTTGAAGCACCCACTGCATCACAACCTCCTGTTCCAAATGCTCTGGATCTCCTAGCAGCAATCCGAAGCCCAACAGGCTACAAACTGCTCCTCACTGCTCAAGGGTCCGATCAACAGTCTACAAATGGAGCACTCCCAACTCAAAAGCTTGAATCAGCTGCATTTAAAAAAAAAACCCCAAACAAAAAAAGAAGAGGAGGGCAAAATACTTCAAGAATTAAAGTTCAATCTGGTGACCTGTGTGGTTAGCGTCCTTAGTTCAACAGCAGACAACGTCACTGTGTTTGCTGTAACAGGGTCAAAAAACCCATTTCTAACAAGTGTATGTGGGAGGACAGAGGAAAGGCTTTCCACTGCACTTCCTTTCAGGCTGGAAAACTGGCGTGTAGATGCAGCACAGCAGCGTGCGTGTTTGTAAATGAAGCGCGAGGAACAAGTAGCAGACAGCGTGGGAGGAGCTGCAGGGGAGTGGGAGCACCAGCAAATGGAGGTGAAGGAAAGAGCTGGAGTGACTGGGGGAGGGCAGGGAGAGATTTTAATTAGCTTGAAAATTAAGAGGAAATATCTTGTGGCAGGAATTTAAAAGCAGCCACTCAATACCCTTTTAATTTGCAAAGGCATTTTTAGCAAACAAAAAGCCTACCACAAGCACATTGCGGCTTCCCCCCACCCTCTCCCAGAGAGGGCACAAGTTGCAAAGGTTTGAGTAAGGCTCCAACATCCACATTCTCTGTTCCTCTACCTCTCTTGCAGCAATTGACTTGTCCCACTGCTTCAGTGACTCCTGTTTCACTCTCAATTCTTGGTAAGCAACCCTCTTCTCTTGCGAGGTGCAACTCAACTTTTTAATCACCTCTTTTTATATGTAATACAGAACCTGGCTTTAACGGGTATGGTTGGCATAAAGCATACCACTACAAAGTAAAAGGATACAGCGCACCTGAAGGAACCAGGCAACTCTTCTTTGCTTAGAAGCAGACAAGTTTCCTCACCACGAGGCTGACCACTCTTTCAAGAGAACAATGCTTCCTCAAAAATACACTTCACACACCCCCCTCCCCAAAAAAAGTAAAAGCCACACACGCACACCGAGCACACACTCACCCAGGACGCCTCTTGTTGTTGGCTCTCTGAACGATGGCTCCTCCAGCTTGCGCACCCGGTCCAGGGTTCCCGGAGCTGACGGTTGCACCCAGCGAGGAAACATCTGATGCCATTTCTAAACGGGAGAGCAGAAAAAAGAAAATAAACTAGTATTATGTCAAATCTCCCTCTAGTTCAGAGCGTGGAGTATTCTCCACATATAGCTCCCATTAAAAGCGATTGCATTTCAGCATTTGATGTGGATAGATTTTGTGTAACGAGTGTTTCTAGTTCTTTCATCTACTGCCTCTCCAGAGCCTGCACTAAGAGTCCATTTCTAGCTTTGAGCACATGCTGTTTTCATAAGCCCAAGAGCTCAGATCACTAAACTAAAAGATGTGGTCTCCTTTTTAGACAGAGGAGGAGTCTGATGTGATCGTGGGTAGGGGCTGAACCCATTCTCATATGCTAGCTGCATAGTTGCAGAAGGGGAGGAGAAGAGTTGCGAGTTTGCCTAATAACATTAACACCACCTCTCGAAGAGGGTTTATTTCCCAACCTAAGAGACAAAGAATTAACCAAGACGCTTGTAAGGCACCTTGAAAACCATGATCTTTCAGACAGTCATTTCTATTCTTCGGCAGCACTAACCTGTGGGCACCACAGGCACGATGACCAGTCTCTGCTTACGCTCCTCCGCAACTGGCCACACACCCAGAGCAAAAGAACACCAGTTCTTCCCCAAAATGACATACCTCCATTAAGCACAATGGCAGTCTTGCCTGCAGCTAAAACCTTTGTGTTTTACATGTAGAAAAGTTGCATAAACAGTAGGAAACCTAATCAATGCTTTCTACGAGATGAAACAGGCGGGTAATACACTCAAGAAGTGTGGAGTTGGTGAGCCGTCAGAGATCATGCCACCCAATATTGCAGTACCGCTTCTACGAGAGGTTCCATGTGGATACAACATTTGAGAAAATAAGAAGTCTACCTCGAGACGTGAAAATAAGCCCCTTTTGGTGTATGGGAAAGAAAGAAGTGTCTAAGTGGAGAACTTGAATGCGCTGCCCTCAAGTCGGATGGCAGGCCCAAGCCTGTTATGCATTACGGGTTTTTTCCACAATGAAAGCAAAGAGCCTCGGCTCTCTACGCAACCACACACACACTGAACCACTTCCCCGGCTGTGTGGGCAGGCTGAGCTCCGAACCCTTGCCCATGTTCAGGCAGTACGGATGCCCCCTTCTCCTCCCCACACATTTCACCAGCAGCTCCCAGCTCTTACCAACGCGAGCAGGGATTTCTCGTTCCTTGCAAGCCGAGACACTACGATTGAAAGCAGTGTTTGACAGCAGACACGGAGCTTTACTCCTCTGATCCTTAAGTAGAGCTTTTTCCTATTCCCAGTTGTTTAGGAGCACAGATAACAGGCTCTGTAGTTGTTCAAAGCTTGCTCAGCATGGCTTAAACTGAAACCACGTCGTAACATTGCCACGAGAGCTGCGTTCAACGTTCTTCTACATTAACACAGTCTGATCTGCACCAGAACCAGAGTTTTTGAGCAAGTTATAAGGCATTTTTTCATGTTTCAAGTCAAGTCAGCTCTGTGCTTATTTTAATGGTTGTGGTTTTTTAAGTTTGCCGCTAACCAACTGCTAGACTGCAACCAAAACAGTCACTCCAGCCAGAGAATCTCCACCACAATCTTTGCAAACTGAGTTGCACAGAGTGCCCTGAAGGTAAAAAAACCACTTCTGCTTTATCAAAGTTGAGGGGACCAGAAAAAAAAAACAACCTACAACACACAAAAAAGTCTATTGCTGGGGTTCCCAAACCACAGCAAAGAGGTACACCAACACCGAGAGCTGCTTATGCATGAAATGCTGCCAGAATTGGTGGGACAAAGCAAAGAATTGAAGTCAGGTTTAACAAATATGGCAAAAAATTGGGGCTTAAGCTGCAAAGCTGTCAAATCTTAGCTTAGCCAAGACCACGAGGATATTGCTCGACAAGTAAAGGAGTAAAGGAGACAAGTAAAGAGCAAGCTTCTGTACAACAGTGCCCGTTTTCACTTCTCACCTCATCCAACATAAAACAGCCTTTCGTATTCCCAACATCAGGAAAGGAAAGGAAAAAACCCTATTGTCAACATCATAGATACATCTGGGTTTAACAAGTATTTTTACAGTTCCTGAAGTCAGATTTCAATCCAACAACAGTTTAATCTATGCAGTACTTCCAGAGTTGGACGGTGGTTCGCTTGCAGCTAAAAGCGGAGCTGTGCAACAGCCCAACCACCTCCGCGGTGCGGCTGGACCGCCGCAGCTGGCTCGCAGTGAGAGCTCCAGCTCTCAAAAAACATGCTCCAAAACTTCTGGTATTTCTTCCAGAAAAAAAAAAAAATCTTTTACCCCAGCAACATTGCTAGCCTATATTACTGCTTGATCTGTTTTCCTGCAAGCAGCTGGCATTGCTGAAGAAGTTTCTTCCCTGCCAGCCCATAGTATTTCCCAGGGGTGACTAAGATATGGAATAAGCATCCAGCTCAATGCTTGGCAGTTGAAGGGGCCAACAACAACAGTCCCAAACAACAGCATGAGCGAGCACACCCAATTTCAACACCAACTACAGCAACAAAACACAAGGACTTCGCTGAAGTTTCAAAAAAAATTTGAGAACAAAGAATCAGGTATGGAAACAAAGATTTCATAAGGTCTCTGCCAGGAAATCGGTCCCTATGTGATAAAGTCAAGTCAGCTGCTGTGATGCACTTAAAACAGACGGAGGTTGGCCTTCCTCACACTCCATCCTCCACACTGGGACCACAGATCTTTCCCATCTCCTCTCTGCTCAATTTCAGATCGCTTGGACACCCCTGTGTCCCTTCCCTTACTTCTAAGTGAAGTCCCAAGGGCTGATATCAAAAGTCTTTGTTTAGTGGAACATGGCCTCAAGTGCAAGTAAACCAGGTCAGAAGGTTTATTCCTTTTCCCGAGGAGCCTGTGGTTTTTCAATACACGTATTTAAACACCACAGTCTAAACAGAAATGAAGTTTCTGGAGCATGGCAGATAATCACTTTATTAAGGAGAGAGGAATTTCCGCTTTCAGGCAGGGGAAGGAAGTGACACTGTGCTGTTCCTCTGCAAATCAACTTTTAAATAGGGTTGAGGGGGAGGGAGGGCGTCTTTGTTTGTTTTTAAAGGCCACATCTCAGCCTTTGCTATTTCTAAGGAGCCTACCGCATGGACTAGCATCTCACAGCAGCGTTGCACTATGAAACCATGTCACCTCGTGCTTCAGCTTCCTACTCGGAAACATTTGCCTCTCGTGGTACAATGTGCCCTTTCACAAGCGGAAGAAAATAAAATATCTTGCGATTTGATAAGGTAAATTTGTAATATTTTGTTCTGCATGCTGAGGGAGAACATCAAAATGGTTATGTACTCTTTCACATGCCCTATTGGCCTCTCTACCACAGCCTCACCGCAAAAATAGGGAGAGCATGGGCCAGGCGCATGGGGTGGGAAGAGATCCAGCTTTTTCACCTTTCAGAATTTCTAGGACACTCACACAAATGCAAAACTTCCTTTCAAAGTCCCCATTTTTCCCCAATCCAAACACGGGCCGTATAGCAACATTATACTGAGGTCAGCGTGGAATTGATGGAACCCAACCTATCAAAGCAAGCTCTGAAAGCTTCGCACACGACAGCCGGCCAGCGGCGAGGGTGTCACCAGCGCACACGTACTCAGTAAATTCACTGGCCCAGATGCCCATCGTGAGAAAAGCAATCACTTCACAGAAATCCCTCCACAGCACTTGAAAGCCACCGGCTTCAAGCGTAAAAGGCAAGATGTGGGTAGTCACAGGCAACCCGAGCCAAAGACCCAGCTAATGGAGTCAACCAATTCTAAGAAAGCCTGGTACATTATAACCTATGAAACACCAGTTTCACAACTTAAAACTCTCGTCACCGGGAAAGCTGCTGATCGGTTGTTCACAGCAGTGGCTAGCAGTTCCCAGATATCAGGATGCTTAGCTCTGACTCAACATATTGATATCCGAAGCGGCAAGAACAACATTTTTCAACTCCAAAATAACAAAAGAGGCAATGAACATATTATGTCAGAACAATCAATGTTAAGAGCAACAGCACAAACATTCGTTTTCATTTTGAAAGTGGTTTCTTCAAAAATCAGATGCCACCAAAAGCCCCAGTTGATCTTTCTCAAGAGGGCTGGGTGGGTTTCGCAGAGTCACTGCTGCAACTAGCAACGTCCTTGTTAGGTCTCTGTTCCAGCCCTTTCCAGAATCAATCCCTGCTTGCCTTTAACACGTGTTAAATTTAATTAAGGCCAGAAGAGATAAGCAGAGGCAGCGCAGAGAAGTTACGGACCCTCATTTGTAACTGAACATAAATCTACAACCACAATTCAGCCAACAGTTCAACCCAGAATAGAATAGGCTGGAAGATCGCTAAGGGAATGTCATCTCGAGAGCCAGACTTCCAGCCCAGCTCCCCTGGGAAAGGCTCTGTTGCAACTACTGGCATCTCAACAGTGAAAAAGCTTCAGAAATAAAGTCACAGAAAATATTCAAAACTGTGATTTACGAGATGGGCCTGCTGTAGCTCTTAAATGCATTTTTATTGTACCACTTAGTCTACTACAGCCAGGCACTGTACAAAGCACA
>NW_009199087.1:0-2896 GCF_000690835.1 Fulmarus glacialis | reverse complement strand
CTGCTGCAGAGAGTTTTAGCACATGGCTGTTCACCAGGCTCAGTATCAGCCAGCACATTTTAGCATAGCAAGATTTAGTTTAAACTTAACCATTAGTGAGCTCCCCAAAAAGCCGAGGAAGTTTAGAGCAGGTTTGTGAGCAGATAACAGCTGCTAAGGTAAACGAGCGTACTACTTTAACGAATACTTGCATTTCATTCACAACTGTAAGGCTTTGGCCTGAACAGCACACATGGCTTTGTATTTACAAAGCGTCTCAATTTCTCTGTCTCAGGTACATTAAAGAGATTTATTTTTTAAGTAGGTGGGGTTTTTTTTAGGTTGTTTGAACTTCTAATGCAATGCCAGCTCAGCGCTTTCATCCCCATGGGAACCTTCTCCAAGAAGCATTACCGAAATTAACTCAAAAAACATAGAAAAGAATGCATCTTCCATTTCCAAGTGTTTGAAGTCATGAGTTCATAAAAGCAAATGTTTGATGTGAAGCTGATCAATCATATATTTATCCAGCCAGCACTAAAAGCATCCTAATAATCCAAGTTAATATTAAAACCTGTAAAGTAATGCAAGTAAGGCAAGCCACTTTTCTTTTTTTAATCCCTCCTCACATTTCCTCCCAGTTAGTGGATGCTATTCTCTTTTCACTCCTAACCAGGAGCTTTTAACAACGTAAGACTTGCTTAAATTGGCACAACCGAAAGCTTTCAATCCAGCACTCTTCACAATTTAAGTCTTTTTCAGTTAAATAAGACCAGTAAACTGTGTGGTGGCTCACCTCACCCTTGGAAAGATGAAGGAGCAGAAAGGATTTGCAGATTTATTTTTCAGTAAGTTTATCTGAAAACAGAGAAGTGCTTTATCCACCTCTCTCGCAAGTTTCTGAGGTGACCTGCTTTGCCTGTGTAGCATTTCAAGGAAGGACAGAAGGCCCAGGCTGGCACGACACTGAACGCAAGCTGCGGTTTGAACACTTGAAATAAGTTCCAACTTATTTTTGTGGCCAGTTTGCGCTGCTTAAGCTGCGAGGACATTCAGCATATTTGGGGGCATTATCCAGTATTCACTGGAGCCCTGCAGTCCATTTTACAACATCAAGAAAAAGAGGACCCAGTTTGTAAAGAACAATCTTCACACGTAATTTATTTACTAACAATCTCTATGTATATAATGCTTATGCAGACTGCAAGTATTTTTCCCCCTCAGTTTAAAAGGGCCAAGCTAATACTGGTCAGTCGGTCTGCCCGTAGTTATAAGTATTAAACACAGATGTTGAAAGTTCTTTCTCTTTTCCTTGTAAATCTGTTTAAAACTTTCCTATTATGCAAACTATCGTGCAATTCCGAAGACTACGTTTACATAAACACTTTGCAATACACTAACAATTTAAAGCCACGGGTATCCTTCTTTCTCATTCACTGGATTCTTACACAGCTGGCTCATAACATACATTTTCCATTCTTACCCCAAGTAACAGCATTTTTTTTTTTGCTTTCCATTTAGCTACGCATCCTTCGTCCGCCAAACTGCAAAATCTTGATCTAGTACTATGCTGGCAGAAGAAGTAGTGAACTTCCTGATCAAGCCCATAACACCACCAATACACACGACTAAGATTTTACTACTTGGAATAATCTCACTATTTCATGGGATATTGCTGTGAGCCAAAAGCGTATTTTGCTGCAGGACGGGATCACAACTTTGGCAGTTTCCATTTCAGATATATTTTTGCTAAACTAAATCAGGAATTCTTGTTTTTTCTAACACACCATCTTTAACTTCTGATTGCTGAAGAATTTCAGATCGTTATGTGAAACCACAACCACTTATTTCCAGATGCCATTTTTGTACCCTTGCCTCAGAATCACCACAGACAAATGACCCAACGTGTTTTCTCAATATTTAAAGCCACAAAAGCTTCCTATATCTTTAGAATGAAAAAAAATCATCCTTTAGAAGTTACATTGAATAGTCCTCGATAAACCTGAACATGTCACACAACCCAAGACCTCGCCAGCCTCAAGCCACAAGCAAGAATAGTCAGAAACCACAAGCCAAAAAAAAAACCAAACCCAAAAAAACACAGAAGCTCAAATTCTGATCTCAGTCACCACACTGTAAATCCATTACAACTTCACAGACACTGGATTATTCCAGATATGTACTAATTTCAGCTAAATTTAGCCAGAAATCCGATAAAGCACAAAAGATTCGATTTTATTCGGCAAGCATCAGATATCACCAACTTCCAGCTTTCTCCGAACAGGGAGTCACCCCTTGGTTATCAACCTGAGGGGGCAAAAGTTGAAAGAATATTCTGCTTTCTGCTGACAGGCACTCACACCCTTGGTTATGCACCAGCTATTCAGCTCAGCAGTTTAAAAGGAGGTGGAGAGGCGATTTAGAAAAATCCTTTTCAAAACAGCACATCAGATTTTGTCTGTTGCTAATTAAGAAAACCTCAGTGAAACACACAGCAAAAAAAGGGTCTAACACCAACATAAACCATTAAGGACGATAAACGCAAGCGAGCCCCACTCGTGCTTGGTCCCTCCAGGGAGGGTGATGATGGAAACCAGACCCCAGCACCAGGTACACCAGACCAGGCGTGTGCAGGGCCCACGCCAACTGCTGAAGCTCAGGGAGCAGAGACGAGGACGGACGTCTTCCTCCCCAACTTAACAAGCTCACACACCATTTCCTTCTCCACCTCCAGCTTACCTTCTTTCCAAAATAGCCTGCCACTCAATGAAGTGCCTCCTTTAAAAGTTTCTGCCATCTGACAACCATGCTGGTTCTCCCAAAACTCCCAGAGCACCCCAAGCCGGGTCCCTCAGCACCCTTTCCCCACACTGGCTCCCTCATTTCCCCTCACGGGTGTCCCCCACCCCACCCCACC
>NW_009199086.1:0-311 GCF_000690835.1 Fulmarus glacialis | reverse complement strand
CCTTGTTGGGCTCTGTCCCTGGGTTGGGATGCAGTCCCCGCAGTGCTGGGGCACTGTCCCCAGTTGGGGACCCGTCCCTGTGTCAGGACGCTGTCCCCAGGTCCACGGGGTGCTGTCCTGGGGTCCCTGGGGTGGTGGCCCCAGGTCTACAAGGTGCTGTCAACGGGCCCTCAGGGCGCTGTCCGTGGTCGGGGCCCTGTCCCAGTGTCGGGGTGCTGTCCCTGGTGGGACACTCTCCCTGCTGGGACACTCTCCCTGCTGGACACTGTCCCCTGGGGCACGGGTCCTGCTTGGGGGGCAGTGCCCCGCAG
>NW_009199085.1:0-1274 GCF_000690835.1 Fulmarus glacialis | reverse complement strand
GGGACGAGCGAGAGTGGGTGGGGGGGGCATGCGTACAGGGTGGGGGAGTGCAGATACGTGTGCGGGAGAGGGTGTGCAAAGGTAGGGGAAGGGCCAGGATGTGCACGTGTGCGTGCACGCTGGGGAAGGGTGTGCACACGTATGCATGCATGCCAGGGAAGGATGTGCACGTGTGTGCATGCACACAGGGGAAGGGCATGCATAAGTGTGCACACATGCAGGGAAGGGCATGCATATATGTGTGCATGCACAAGGGAAAGGCATGCATTTGTGTGCTTGCACACAGGGGAAGGGCACACATATATGTGCATGCATGCCAGAAAAGGGTGCACACATGTGTGAACACGCACAGGGGAAAGTCGTGCACTTGTGTGCATGCACACCAAGGAAGGGCGTGCACATATGTGCACACATGCCAAGGAAGGGCATACATGTGTGCGTGCACACAGGGGAAGGGCGTGCACATATGTGCACAGATACCAGGGACAGGCATGCACTTATGTGCATGCACGCCAGGGAAGGGTGTGCACATGTGTGTGCATGCACGGGGGAAAGCGTGCACATGCACAGGGAAAAGGTATATGCTTGTGTACACACACGCCAGGGAAGGGTGTGCACACGTGTGCATGCACACAGGGGAAGGGCATGCAGATGTGCATGCACACACACATGTGCATCCTTCCCTGGCATGCATGCACACAAGGGAAAGGCATGTACTTGTGTGTGTGCCTGCCAAGGAAGAGTGTGCACACATGCATGCACAGAGGGGAAGCACATACGCATATGTGCACACATACCAGGGAAAAGTGTGCACAGGCGTGTGCATGCACAGGGGAAAAGCGTGCACGGGTACGCATGCATGCCAGGGAAGGGTGTGCACATGTGTGCACAGATGCCAGGGAAAGGCATACACACGTATGCATGCACAGGGGAAAAGTGTGCACTTTTATGCACGCATGCCAGGGAACAATGTACATACATGTGTGGATGCACACGGGGAAAAGGTGTGCACACATGTGTGCATGCACAGGGGAAAGGCATGCATGTGCGTGCATGCATGCCAGGGAAGGGCATGCACGTATGTACATGCACGAAGGGGAAGGGCCTGCACATGTGTGCACACATGCCAGGGAAGGACATGCACGCATGTGCACACGCATGGACCATCACGCTGGGAAAGGCTGCGTGTCAGGGGGTGCTGTGAAAGCACGATGGCGCGTGTGAAGCAGGGCGCGTGAGGCGGGCCAGGGGCCAGCACAGCTCCGGCCGCCTCC
>NW_009199084.1:309-567 GCF_000690835.1 Fulmarus glacialis | reverse complement strand
GGCCCCGCCGCGGTCCCCAGCTGGCAGCCGGCGCTCACCCCCGCCGCGCCTGCCTGGCCAAAGGGCTTTGCCACCGCTCTGGAAACGAGACTCTTCCCGAGGCGAGATCAGTTTACAAGTTATTTCCACGTTGCAAAGGTGCATATATTTTTTCTAAGATAAAATGTCGGTTTTTCCTTTTAAAGTTCGCCCCTTACGGCGAGGGCTTGATATAGATTTATTTTTTCTGCACCTTCGTTTCTGATCCTTCTTCCGCGA
>NW_009199084.1:0-220 GCF_000690835.1 Fulmarus glacialis | reverse complement strand
TTTTGGTAAAACTATGCCATTGTGATCCCCCGGGCCATGGCCTGACACGGACAGCTAAGCACAACCTCCCAGGGTCCGCGAATCTACGGCACAGACCGCACTTTTTAAAGCAAAACGCAAAAGCTTTTCCCTAAGAGCGAGGGAAACCGTCCGTTTCTTCCAGGCATTTTTTTTTTTTTAATCCGATAAATTAGTAAATTTCAGACAAATTAAAGGAACC
>NW_009199083.1:0-12996 GCF_000690835.1 Fulmarus glacialis | reverse complement strand
AATACATACATATAACTACAGATTATAACGGTACGGATAAGTGCGTAAAAAGATCTGGATCAATCAATACATATGTATAACTACAGATTATAACTGTATGGATAAGCACGCAAAAAGATCTAGATCAATCAATACATATATATATATATGCGCATATGGATATGGTACCAAAGCTAAATGAAAGGCCTAGGATTAGCTAATTTATAAAGGTATACCTGTTAAAAATTCCCCTTGAGTACTGTGAAATACTCATGTTAAATGCTTTGGCACTTCCCAACGGGCGAAGAGTTGAGCCCCGAGGAGCGTCTCAGCCCAAAATCTCAGTGATCCTCCGAGTATCACAAATTCAAGTTTGCGGACTCTGAGAAGAGTCCCACTCAGAGGGAGATTCTGGATGCAGCCCACTGCGGTCCAGGAAAGCTCAAAGGATCTCACTTGGTACCACTGTCTATAGGTTTGCAAGATGATTGGCTTTAGTCATCAGTAAATTTCCATTTTGGCTACTATCCGAGGTGGTCCAGGGTAGTAATTATAGTATTGTTTCACGGTAACAATGGTATTGTTCCACTTGAGCTATGATCCAGGGAGGGAAAGCTTCAGAGCTGTCAGAGATGATTACACTTGAGCTATGATCCAGGTAGGTAAAGCTGCAGAGCTGTCAGAGA
This sequence comes from Fulmarus glacialis, assembly GCF_000690835.1. Classification (NCBI taxonomy): domain Eukaryota; kingdom Metazoa; phylum Chordata; class Aves; order Procellariiformes; family Procellariidae; genus Fulmarus; species Fulmarus glacialis. Next base: position 12,331 of record NW_009199083.1, on the reverse strand, counting down.
TGACGAATTATCTCTTGTTTCTGTTCCCTACCTTGATTATGTAGCGAGTGTCCCTGGTACGATCAGTGTTGTTCCCCACCTTAACCATGCAAAAGTGCCTGGTACGGCCAAGGGACACTTAATGGCCCCACTCATACACAATGGCTAAAGCTTAACAGAAGGTTCTGAGATCGTATTGTAGCCCGGAGGAGAAGAAGGGGGGAGGAATGCACCACCACACCTGGGTGCTGGTGGCTCTGGTTTGTGGGTTGGGGTTGCTGGCTCGCACCAGAGCGTCTGAGCCAGTCAGGTCATTTGGGCTGTCAGGACGTTGAGGACGACTATAAGGGGCACTCCCGTAAGCGCCGCTCTCCTGGCGTGCGCGCCCAGGCAGGGGGCTTGTCCTGCGGCAACGTGCAGAGCCAGTGTGCCACGCACAGGGTGATGGAACGGATGAGAGAAAACGGCCTCAAGTTGCGCCAGGGGAGGTTTAGATTGGATATGAGGAAAAATTTCTTCACTGAAAGGGTTGTCAAGCATTGGAACAGGCTGTCCATGGAAATGGTGGAGTCACCATCCCTGGAGGTATTTAAAAGACGCGTAGATGTGGCACTTAGGGACATGGTTTAGTGGTGGACTTGGCAGTGGTAGGTTTATGGTTGGACTCGATGATCTTAAAGGTCTTTTCCAACCTAAACAATTCTATGATTCTACGTGCAGCTTGGGCAGGCTGCCGAGAGGTTTCCCCCAGCACAGACGCTCGCCCTTGCTGCCTTCTCGCAGCTGGGCCGTGCTCTGTAAGGCGGTCGTCGCAGGCTAGTGGCTACGTGGGGATGTGATGTGTGTTAGGGGACACGGCTCCTCCTGCGGGCTTCGACGGGAGGGGGAACAAACCTGCGGAGAGGCCTTGGTGTCATACTTACTTTTCCCTCTGGTGTCTCTGGAAGATGCTTTGTATATGAAACCACTAAAGGTCTGGGTTTACCTTATGTGTAACTCTTCTGATAAAAGTCACGTGTGACTTTTTTTTCTTATTGCTGTCTGTTAGAGGAAAAGAGGCCGGTTTGGCCTCGAGTTAATGCTTTTCCCTTCTCAAATCCCGTTTTTTCTAAGGTTCTCAGCAAAACACATTGATTTTAGGACAAAAAAGGAGAGGCTAGACAAAGCTCAAACAGGGGTGCAGCACTCCCTCACTGCATGGGGCAGCCCGGGCAGCAGGATTTCTGCTGGGCAGCGGGATCGCTGCCGGCAGCGGATGCTCTACCCTGGGTTGGTTTGACCGTGCAAGGGAGGCAGTGCACGAGAGTGCTCTGCTACAGAAAATCTCGTGTCTAGCTCCCCTCCTCCTTCTTCTCTGCCCTTCCTACAGCAGCAAACTGGGGAGGTTGTGTAACTCGCTCTTGGTCATAAACCTCTTGATAACAGGTTCATGGAAAACCTGCCTACGGTTTATTTTCATTTCCAGGCCTTACTGGAAATGAAGTCAAATGCCAACTTCAAAGGGAGTCGCTCAGGTTCATCAGTACTCGATGCCGCCTCCCTGCCTGCCTCGTCTCCTCCAGCTGCCATCTCGGGACGGCAGCACTGACTGCTGTGCCTGTTCGGAGGTTTTATGAACAAGTGCGCGGGCAGGAGAGGCGCTTTCCCATACGTGTGCGCGGCACTGGGATTTCTCCTGCCTGTGACGTGCAATGTAAAGCAGACCTGGCTGTGTGTTGCCCCCCAGTGCTTTCGCCTGTGCTTCCCTGGAGCGCAGCGCTCCTCCCCAGGTGCTCTGGAGAGCATCTCCAGCTCTCGGGTTTCAGGCAAGGGTTTCTTGGAGCTGTTTTGCCGTATCGTGTCCACCAGAGAAGTGACAGTAGTGTTCTTCCTGCCAACAACGCCTGGAGCAGAAAAAGTCAGAAAAAGAAGCCTGTATTTTTCATTGGTGACACGTCGCTTTAAAGCTCAGCAGTAGTTGGGACCATCCGTGCGCCTCAGTTCCTCCTGCTAACCAAAAATCCCAGGCTGAGGAACATGAGAAACTGCCTTGCAGCAGTAGTGAGTCGGAAGAGGCCGTGGGCTGCGGCAGAGCCAGCACTCCTGCTTGGATAAAAACTAAGTGAGTAACTGGGAGCAAGAATCTGACCGTGAAGCTGGCTCGCTTCACCCTGCTGCCTCCGAATGCTTGTGAACTGCTGAGTCAGCACTGGAGTTGGTGGTGTGCCTTGGCTGCGCCTCGGAACAGCGGAGCGCACGTGTTTCATTGAACCTCTTTGATCCTTTCTCTTCAGCGTATTCATAGAGCAAATCTCCCCGTTACCTTTCCTTCGGCTTTTGTGACTGGCTGCTACAGTAGTGCCATCCTCTTCACCTTTCTACCGACTTTGGAGAGAAGAGGATTGCCTCGCTGCATGGCCCTTAACTCTTTTCCTGTCTCTTTGCTGGAGAATCCCCTGCAGTTTCATCAGGTTTGATGATAACATCCAAGTTTTGCTTTCCGTGTTCAGTGCACTGGTGGTGTTCTTGCTCCTGACAGCTACGGGGACTGTCCTCTCGCTCTTGTGTGCCCAGCTGAAAAGGAACCATGTTGCTGAGGGCCAAAAAACTCTTGCATTTTTCTGAAAGTGCCTGGGCTCCAGTTTCTGCTCGAGGGAGCAGAAGGAGCAGTTTTCAGCCAGTCCGATTTCCTGAACCAGCGCACCCCGGGTCGGGCAGTGCGAAGGCTGGTGTGCAGCGGGGACGGCTGCACGGTGCTGTGCCCTTTGGGCCGTGACACCTTCAGGCAGGGGCTGAGCAAGGAAGCCCTTCTGGCAACTGATCCCCACACGTCTGGGAGCCTTTCAGGGGGAGGATGTGACCCCACAAAATCCCCAGCCTGCAGATGTTTTTCCGAAGTGAGCATTCAAGCTCCTGCTCTTCCTAGTAGCATTGTTTGCAAACTTTAATGAATCCCTGGTAAGGCATTTATTTACCTCAAAAAAGAAAAAACCCAAACCATCAGGAAATGCCCCATTAATGCACTGGAGATAGAATCAGGCTGGAAAACTCCAGGCTGGACTGTAACAGCACAGCCCGTGATGCAAAACCCATGTGTTCAGCCGGCCTGAAGCCAGGAGCCCCAGGCTCTAATCCCAGTGCTGAGTTCCCCAGCTTGGCTAATAAAACTACAGGAAGGGGAGGGAAGAGGCTTTGTTTAGATTTCCCCATGTTTTCCTGGGCAGGCTCATTTTAGCATATGTATTAACAGTTTAAGAGTCACTAGGTTACTTGGGGCTTCCATGTGAAATATCTTCTCAAACCTGTGGCAGCCCCAGCCTTCCCGGGTCTCCCCGCTGGGCAGCAGCCGCGGCGTGACACCCTGACGCTGCCTGCACTGCTGCGGAGCTGGAGCAACACCGAGCCGCTGGCTGGGAACAGGGAAAGCTCTGGGAGAAGGCACCGTAACGCACCCAAGGCAGTGTGCATGTAAGAAGCCTCTGGAAGTGCAAGTGCTCATGTGCACCTCCTCGGCTCCAAAACACCATGTTCCAAAGTAGCAGTGTGTCTATGGGATGCAAGTCACCCTTATTCTCAACTATTCACAAGAGTGTTGCAGCTTTTCCACCCCTGACTCTTCTCCATACCTCCCTCCTGGAAGGAACGGGGCTGTACCAGTTGCTGGAAGGTGTGTGCGTTTCCAGAAAGGCCGTCAACTGCAGCATGCATAGAAAAAAGGGGCTGGGTGGCTTTTGGTGGACTTTATTTGTTTTTTATGTGTTTTTTTTCCTGCTGTGATTAAGAAAAGCTCTTGCTCAACAAGAAGGCATTTGTTAGAGGCGTGCCTGTCCTTCATTAGTGAATAAAAACAGTTTATAGCTCTTTCGGGGCTGATAATATGCGTCTTCAGACGCATAAGAGAAAGAAAAGCTGATCTCTAAGAGAACTAAGGAGTAGGTTCAAAACTCGAATACATTTCTGGAGTCAGTTACTAGGAAGAAACCGGGAATTTCGCCTCAGGAGCAGGGAACTGGAACGCCAGCTATGGACGCGGATTCAGCGGCTGGGCTATTTTTGGCTTGCGAACCGTTCTAACGGCTGTTTATTTTTAAGGTCATTTTCTGTTTGCATAGCATGTACACCCTTCTGGTGGGTGGGAGGCCTCATAAAAACAATCACTGCTGCGCGGAGTTATGAACTAAGCTTGGAGAGGGATGGGAAAAACAGGACTCGGTGTACTTACTGCTTTAAAACCCAAAAACATCTGCTTAGGTCATAAGGTTTGTTGACCCACTCTAAGCTGTGCCCCCACCGGAAAAATACCATTTCAATTAATACAGACTACTGCAGGGGATTGCAAAAGATTTGGGAAAACTCGGTCAGATGATAACATGGTATAAATAGAAAGGAAACATCAGATTTGGCCTTTTTTTTTTCACTCGCGCTTACCTTCAAGCAGTAAATAGAAATCCAGAGCATCCACCCCACGGCTGAGGAGTCAGAACTCACGCTGGCCGGCCGGGCCCGAATCCCAGCTCTTGTTTAAGACTCTTGTTAAATAACAACATGCTTTATTGTCATATTTTCCTGGCTTCTTCCTGTTGGCCATATCTTTATTCACACACAGTCAAGTGATACAAATTCATTGGAACAGTGGCAGTTTACAAAAGATGGTAAGAATGATTACTTTGAACTGAAATTTAAAAAATCCTAAGTCTGGCTATCTGGCAGATAATGCACTGTTTGGAACAGGTCATGGTAAGGAAAGAGTTTATAACATTGGCAGTGTACTCCCAGTCATGTTCCTTTTCCAGAGCATAAAATACACAATACAAAAATATACTAAAAGTAGTAATGGAGTTTGTAGAAATGTTTGCTGCAAAACAATTGCTGTTGTCTGATTTTCAGTATATTTACTCCCACGCTATATTATGATAGAATACTTGAATAAACATGGTTTATTTCTAACTTAATTTGAACTTTAAAGTTGATCTCAAGTTAACTGTAAAGTCTTGGACTCCAATCCTGGAAGTACATAAAGGACCTTAACTTTGGACTCGTGAGACTGATAGACATGAGGCGAGCCCACCAAGTGAGCATTCAATGCCTTGGGCTCCTGCTCGGGAGGGACGTGGAAGCTGAAGTGCTGTACTTCATAGGATCTTAATTTGGGGCATATTCCTGGATTTTTCAAGACTTTTAACAAGTCCTCCCTGGGCTAGCCTTTTACCTGATAGGCTTGAGTTCACCAAGTTGTTGGTAATCTAGTGGAATGGCCGGTTTTTGACATCTGGGGCTCTGCACTTAGTTAAGTCAACTGCAGTAAGTCTCTCCCTCCGTATCTCACCCCTCTGTATAATTTTACCTGTCCCTTTCCCCTCCTGGCCCGGGCCACCAAAATGGCCTCTTTCCATCCGAGAGAGCTGGATGCTCCGGTGCTTTGCTAAGGCTGCTCACACTGAGCCTCCTGCAGTCGGAGCACCATTTCCTTAGTGTTTCCAAAGTTGAGAGATCCGGGTGTAGAAATGGAAGCCCGTGCCGACCTTATCATGCAGGGATGAGTGGCAATCCCCCCAGGCTGGCACACCTGCAATGAGAATCTCTGACATAGATGCAATGCTCATGGAAAATGGCATCCGGAGCACCCCTCGCCATGACAGAGGAACGCAATGCTAGCAGGCAAGCATGTTTAACTCCAGAATTTGTTGCTCCTTTTTCTCCCAAGAGCCAATCTCAAAGTATTTGAGAAAAGAAGTTAGTATTACTCTGTTTTTGCAGACGAGAAGACTAAGGCACTGAAGGGTGAGCTTGTTTGGCCAAGGCTGATCCGCAGGTCTCTGCCCCAGTCCGTGGTCTTCACTGAGCTGTTGCTCTCTGTGCTCATGTCGTATGAGACACATCCTCAGAGGGGTAACCCCATCTCGGCTTCCCAGGCAGACACCACACAGAGGGGCCAAGATCCACCTTCCTAGGCATGGCCTCCAGAGAAAACATCAGAAGGACATGCATTGGAGGCCAGAAGTTGGCTTCCCAATGTCTAAATGCCACCAACTCCCAAGGAGGTCAGCTATGGAAAGATGACCAGGATACTTCTGAGGTATAAAACTCTGTGTCTGCTGGCCACTGGTCAGCTTTGTCGTCGTCAGACTTGTCGCTGTCATCACCGCTGGAAGGTTCGTAGCCCGGGATGGCAGAGCGGATCGGCTCCGGCTGCCTGCCATCTGCCTCCGCCTCCTTCTTCTTTTCTGCCAGCAGCTGCCTGTAGCACAGGTTGCAGACCCTCAGGGGCTTGGGGGACAGCCGGGGCATCAGGAACCTCTGCCTGGAGCAGTCTGCGCAGACAACAAAGCCGCACTTGCGGCAGTGGTGCCTTCGCGTGAGCGTGGAGAACTTGGTCTGCGTGCAGCGCATGCAGATGTCCGTCGCCTTGTCTGGGATCCAGGGGGCCGCGTGCTCCGTGGAGGGCTGCCGGCCCGTCTTTGTCAGCAGGTGCCTGATGCACTCCTCCAGATGGCTGATCCACTCCTTCCTCTCCGTGAGGGAGGCCGCGGAAACCACAAAGGACTTTTTGGAGGTTTTAATCATCCAGCGGTTCTTCATCTGCAAGGTGTCTGGCAGCGTCTCCAAAGTGACATCTTCAAGGGGAATGATGTGCTGGGAATTGTACTTCCTTTTGTTGATGACTATGCTGCCGTAGACGAGGATGTCGTTGAAAAGGAAGAATATGCGAGGCTTTGGTTTCTTGCGGCATTCTTTGGTTAAAATCCCTTCTCCTAGAAGGACCCTTCCCGGCACGGCTAAAGGCTGTCCAGAAGCCCCAAAGCAGTTTTCCACAGCAGCAATGCGCTGGCTGTTGATCTCGGTGTTTGCAAGATGGTCCACCATCTCCAGCTCGCTCTGAAGAGAGGAAAATAAGAGGGAAATGGTGAAGCTGCAAACATCTGCACTGCGGTGAGGCTGAGTAGCGAACGTACGCACAGGTGAGACGCTCCTAATGCAACCTGAGGTTACGAGTAATCTCCTTACCACTCCTCACTTCCATTTGTTACCTTTTTAAGTTAAATTTTCAAACTTTCTGACCCCACTTTGCAACAACCTGATCTAAACTGGGATAGTTCAGTTTGCAGCAATGGAAGCCCGTGAAGGCAGAGCCAGCTCTTCCATTACAGCTGTGCTTTTTACCTGTGTAACTGCATGCCCATAGTAAAGGAAGCCGGTTGGTCTGAACCTGCTCTTAGGTGGGTATAAGTACCTGCTCAGGAGTTACCATGCTGTGACAGCTGAAGGGTACCAGGACCCCCCCCCTTTCTGTCCCCCTCGGTGCTGGCAGCAGGGAGCTAACTGATGCTGGGCTGGGTGCAGGCTCAGGGAGGAGATCTGTGGTCTTGGGAGCAAGCCTCCTGTTTCTGACTGCACGCCTGCTTTCTCAAGGATTAGTTACGGACACACGCACCCCACAACGCCATTTTGGGCAAGAGCTGAGGCAGGAACAAAACAGAGTCGGTATCGCCTGTTCTGGTCCTCCTTGTGTGACAAAAAGGGGAAAAAAAGAAAAGAAAAAAGCACCCGCTCTGTGAATAAACCCACAAAAGCCAAGCCCCTCCTCCATTACCCCAGCTATGCCGGGGCTGCCGGTGCTTCCAGTTACAAGATGCATCATTCTGAAAATAGTCTGATCTCTGCTGAAGGGGAAGTGGAAGGCGGCACACTCATCCCTCCCCACACCTCCGTGCCCTCCTTCTCATACAAGCTGGGGTTTCGATAGTCTGTTGGGGTTTTTTTAATAGAAAAACCTAGATAAGGGTAACTCTGAAGCAAAAGCAAATGTTTTGCAGTAAGGAAAGCGGTCTGTGCTGTAAGTTCAATTTTTCATTGCACCTAGCCCCTGCGGCGCTGCAGGGTGCTGCCGAGGCCAGCCGGCCACGGGAACGTGAGTCATTTCCTCCTCCAGCGAGGTAGCTCAGCCATCACGAGGCAGCTCCCAGATCACAGGGATGTGTGTCGCCCTGGTTGCTGTTAGCGGTTCACCAATCACTAATGCAGACCCGCTCTCCACCATTTTCCCCGTCCTCCTTGTCCAGAGTCCCTGTAGCCATGGAGGGTGAAGGGGAAAGGGAAGAGGAGGAGGACAACATGCCTGGTCCTGTGTATTTGGGACAATGATGATTTACATTCTTCCCTTGCTCTTCACCCCAAATCACCCCTACAGTATGCTAGAAGGGAAACCACAGAGCCGCTGCTCCAGGCTGCTCCAGGCTGTTTATGTCTCCCCTGAGCTATTTGATAAAAACTGGTCAATTCCTCGGAGTCCCCAGAATTTTCTAATCCAGAGCAGGTCGGGGTGTCCTGCGCAAGGCTAAGACGCTGGCTTAGCCCCGGGAGACCTGAATGAAGTGACCTACCCTGCAGAAATAGCTTTCACCAAGTGTTGTGTGGCCAGTGCTCCTGAAGAGCTGGCTTCTGTGACGGCAGGCATGGGGATGTCTCGCTCACCACGAAGACAGCACCTTCAGCAGCTGGGGCCTTGCCTGAGCCTGCACGGACGCCAGCGTGGCGTCCACCAGCCCTGTCTGCTCCATGGCAAGAGTTACCTCCCAAGTGGTAACTGCTGGGATCATCTTGATACCAATGTGGTAAGGTGAACACAAGCTGACAAGGTGCTACAAGAGGACAAACCCAGGGTCTCTCTCAAATTAGAGGGAGGATCCCAAGACCTCCAACTTCCTTCTGGAAGGATGTGTATCTTCAGGGCCTCAAAGCACCAGAATGGATTTGATGGAGTTGGACAGTGTTAAGCATATCCACTCGTGTGTGTTCTCCAGCGTGGAGGGCAATTTACAATTAACTGCAATGCTCCGACCGCGGGCCATGCTGCAGCCAGACGGGGGGAATCCAGGGGCCTGATGCCATCAGCAGCAGCTGAAGTAATGCCCCAACCAACCCGCCATTTCAGTAAGGACATGCCGAAGTTGTGTGAAGGGGTTTATTACTTGCTGTCAGGAGAGGAGAAAGGCTCTGTTCCCCTCCTTGATCTGTCAGCCCGGGTGGACCTGTGCATGGAAGGGAGCTGCTCTGCTGCAGGGACATACATTCAAATCTATTCTGAATTACAACAATGCAGCATGTGTTTTTTAATCTCCCTCTTAAATACACAAATTAAGCTGAAAAACAAACAGGCAGGGCAAACTATGGTCCACAACTGAACACCAAACTCCCTGACTATGAATACCCGGAGTCTCACCTATTTTGGGATGTGGTCTCCCGGGGTTTCCTACAAACAAATCCTTGGATGAGTAGCTTTTGAGTGAAAGAGCAGGATGAGCACACAAAATAACAAAGGAAAAAGAAAAACTGAAATTACAGCTTGGGAAGTTTGGTGTGGAAAGACTGTGAATGCACAAAATACTGTCAAGAATTTTTGGCACCAGCAACACCAAGTGGGATAAACCAAAGCAGTTAATCCTGCTCCCACCAATCTCGCTTCCTCATGTTGCTGGGTTATGGAGCCCCAGCTCTTAGCCTGCTTCTTTTACTTTTATTTTATGTATTTTAGAAGCATGGTCCAACCTCTCAAGCAAATATGGTACTTGACACGACTCTATTTCTAGAGATCTCCATGTACAGGATCCCAGTGGAAATGAAAACATTTTGTCAGATATAAAGGCCGTGCCTGCAAAGAGCCAGGAAACAAGCTCATTTCAAAGAGGAGTGCAAGCCCTGCTGCCGTGAAAGCTTTAGCTGTTGTATTGATTTGGGCCCCTGTAGAGGCCAGAAAGCTCTTGGACTTGCTGCGTGGAGCAAAGGGAGAAGGGGCTGGACGCAACCCTGCAACGTGAAAGAAATGAAAGTGAGGTCTCATTACAAATCACACTTCCACCTGCAAGGTATGTCCTTATTCCTCCACCCTCTGGTTTGTTACCTAGGTAAAATGCCACGAGTTAAGCAAAGAAAAGCTAACTCTGTTCTGGGAAAATCTTCCCTGCTAAGACTAAAAGTGTCAGCTGCTTCAGGTATTTCCCCCAGGAGTTTTCCTGGGGAAGCAAAAGCAGAGCGTTTTTCTTCCCTCTCTCTCTCCCCTCAGGCGTAAATGACTGGAAAACAGCACATACACATACTAAGCAGTAAAAAATTAGGAGGGGTGGGATTCACATCACCTGCCTTTGGACTTGGATGACTAACTCTATCCCTCTACGCACTCCCTTTTCAGTTAGCGGGGCAGAAACAGCCATCTGCAGAGGGTGACTCTGCAGATCTGTCCTGCCCTGAGTTCTGGATAGTGCTCAGCTTGAGTAACCGCATACAATCCGATTTCATGTTAATATTGTGACTCACTGCAAATAATACTCAGTTTGGCTTTGGAATGGAAGTACTACGTGAATTGGTAAATAAAGATAGCTGCTGAGTGTTATTATGGTCTCTCTTACTGGGAGGCTCTCCCTTTGGAACAACAGTGATGAGATATAAAAATGAGGATATAAATTCTAATCTATTTGATTCATTTTGGTAATTTTTTTTTTTCCTGTTTGTTCAAATTTGCTCTGTCAGGTCAGCAGGGTCACGGTGCTTATTACCAAGTGATATGTATGCATGTGCACCATGTGCGGCAAAAGCTTACACAGTTGAAACGAGGGGGGAAGATACACTTTACTGGCGAGATACTTTTACATGGGAGTTTTTAGCATGGCAAAGTTTGGGGTTGTTTTGGTCACGATCCGTTTGTTCTGCATCTGATCAAATATTATGCAGTGAATATATAACTCAGTGAACACGACTGATATTCAAAAGAAAAATAAACCTATTTTTTTTCTGCACTCAGCTCCAGAAGTAAGCAAGCCACATCTTTTAACAATGAGTGCTTGTTCACTTGTGATTATAAACAGCCATGTTGATGCATGCCAGGCAGAGCATTTCAACTTAAGCCTCTGGGTCAGCGAGTCTGGGGTATGTTTTTCAAGTCTGTATGTATCTATGGCTTAGGCGTAGCAATGTAGTGAGCTGTTCTACCCGATTCTTCCATTCTTGCTGTCAAACAGAACTGACAGTCCATTGCATACTTCATGCATACCACATGCAAGGGATGGTCCATGAGTATCAGCCTGCTGAGAGCAGATCTGACTGCTGGGGTCTGCCAGCAGAAAATGCCCTAAGCTTCATCTCTCTGCAGCTCTCTCTTACTCCCTCTTTCTTCTTTGCTTTGCCGAGAAGTCCCTCCTGGAATCAAGGCTGGCATAAGCTCTTCCTCACCAAGCACAGTAAGCAGGATGCAGCCACCTTTTATCCAGAGTAGGTAATTAGAGCAAGAAAAACATAGTTCCTCTCCTTTTCCTGCCCAAGGGGATTTCAGCTTACCTCTCCCTCCTTCCCAGCATGCTGCAACTACTGGGCGACTGGGGGCAAGGGAGACAGGCTCTGGCAACCCCCTTCCAGCTGTGCTCATGAAGAATCTGATTCAGTACATGTGTGTTTTGGGAATGACTGTCACATAAGGCCTTTGATTGAGAAATGCCACCAGTCCCTGTGGGATATGGACCAGCCGAGTTACTGAGCTGCTTGCTGCTGTTGCTCGGCACGCCCAGGACTTTTGGCATGTAAGGGCAGAGCGAGGGGACAGCTGAGCGGTGGCTTTTGAGGAGCTCAGACTGATGCTACCAAACCAGCAGCTGGTAGCCTGAACTCGGTTGTGGCTCCTGCACGTGCCACCCAGGCTCAGAGGCGTCCAAGCAGCTTTGTACAGAAGGAAGGAAAACCTGAAACTCAAGGAAGAGCCTCATCCCCTCCCTCTCCCCTGCTCTCTGTCCACGCACACATCCTCGGGCAGTGCAGCAAAGCAGCACTCCATGTGCACCTCCTGCTCCCCACTCTGCCACTCATCAGCATCAACCTGGTGAGTGGCCATAAGGAAGAGACCTCCGTAGGGAAGTCTCAGGTGTGGGAGCTGGAGGCAACAGGACTAACATAACAGCATTTGGTCAGGCCACCCCGGTTACAGGCTCAGGCTGGACAAGTGCTCATGACAAATGACACACACAGGCTTGCCGTAAGGGTGGGTAACCACCAAGGGAAGAGACGAATTCTCCGCCTCTCCCACTGCCTGAAAGCCCACGTGCCTCTTTGAAGAGATGTATGGCCAAAGGTGGGGGATTCCACTTACAACTCCGCCACGGGACCAACTTCTGTTTTGGTACATGGTCAAACTTGGTTACTTAAGAGTCTCTTCTAAAAAAAAAAAAATAAATCGTCACTCTAACCGGCGCTTAGGCCACGCACAGACATCAGAGTGCTGCAGAGCGGCAGGCGGCGATTCGGTCCAGACCGGCTCCCCCGTGTGCAGGGCACCGCACACGCGTGACGGGAGACCGGTGGGTGGGCGCAGGTCCCAGGCGGGCAGGGCGCC
>NW_009199082.1:932-1452 GCF_000690835.1 Fulmarus glacialis | reverse complement strand
GGCGGGAGGACCCCCGGGGGGGCAGCACCCAGACGGAGGAGGGGGGTGGGAGCTCGGCTTTGCACCAAGCCGAAAACCCACCGGTCCTCAGATCCAGCCCAGAGCAGAGCGGCAAGGCGGCAGTGATTGACAGCTGTCAGTCACCGTGAGCCAGGCAGCATCGCCCTCGGGGCTCTCACCCCGAGTACGCAAGACATTTTTCTCCTTCCCAAGGGAAAATGGAGGGGAGGATGGGGACAGAGAGGGGGACGCTGCCCGCATGTCTCAAGAGCCCTCGGCGCTGCCCAACACAGGGGTGTCCCTCCACTCCAGCAGTGTCCCCAAACTGGCCCGAGCCTCCCTCCACTCCAGCAGCGTCCTCAAACTGGTCTGAGCATCTCTCCACCCCAGCAGCGTCCCCAAACTGGTCTGAGCATCCTTTCACTCCTCAGCAACGTCCCCAAACTGGTCTGAGCATCCCTCCACTCCAGCAGTGTCCCCAAACCGGCCCGAGTCTCCTTCCACACTGGCAGCATTCTCC
>NW_009199082.1:0-642 GCF_000690835.1 Fulmarus glacialis | reverse complement strand
GTCCCCAAACTGGTCTGAGCATCCTTTCACCCCAGCAGTGTCCCCAAACTGGTCTGAGCGTCCCTTCCCTCCTCAGCAATGTCCCCAAACTGGTCTGAGCATCCCTTCACCCCAGCAGTGTCCCCAAACCAGTCTGAGCATCCCTTCACGCCAGCAGTGTCCCCAAATTGTCCTGAGCATCCCTCCACCCCGCGGTGTCCCCAGACAGAGGCTGAACTGAGGGCAGGGACCTGCAGGCACAGACCCCAGCAGGGACAGGGTCCCCTTCGATGTCCCCAATCCAGGACAGGTGCCACCGCCCCTGCTGGGACCATCCCCAGCCCGATGCCAAACATCCCGCTGCCTTCAGCGCCGGCACGTGGCTTTGCCGGACAGAAGCCAGGCAGGGGGGGGTTCAGGACCCTGGGGAACCCCCCGACTCGGGGGGCTACTGCCCCGAACCCCAACTTCTCCCCATCCCCCAGCAATCTAACAGAAACACAACTATCTGCTGCTCAGCCCGGCTCCCAGCGATAAAAAGAAATAGCTGGAATAATTTTTCCCACCCACACATACCAGGGCGGAGGGGAAGGGGGAGCGATGGGGCAGATGCGACGCGGTGCCGGCCATCCGGACGAGCCATCCCTCCTCGCCGTGCCCTGC
>NW_009199081.1:0-25024 GCF_000690835.1 Fulmarus glacialis | reverse complement strand
CCAACCAACCCAAAAACCCCACCGAAAAACTTGCTTGTTTGTTGGGTTTCGTTTTAGGAGAAGAGATAAGCTTTCAGATAAATCAGTTTGCTTCTGGGTGTAGCGAACACGAATAGCAAACGGTTGGACTTGTGGTCTACAAAAATTAAGAGCAGTAGTCTATTTCATAACTATTAAAAATAAAAGCAAAAAAGGCTTAAAATCCCTATACATTTCTTCTAAAACCATTTGAGAGTGTCAGGATATTTTCAATACACTTCCCCCCCCTTATAAATTACAGTATATTAACTTTCTTCTGGGATTTTTTTTTTTTTTTTATGCTACATACACTCAATTACTTTTAGAACAGCTTGATCCTTGTTTAGGTCATTGCATCTATAGTTTTTTTTTTTTTACACATCCTTTTTACTTGCAATACATACTGCACTGCTACGTGTTTTTGTATGGTCAGTGAAGGAAGAACTGGGCCACAAATGGGTCTGTTGCAACCTACGGTGTCCTGACCTGGAATACCTGAAAGGAGCCAGTTTAGCTGGAACAATTACTATTTTATTAGTAGAAAACAGGAGTAGTATATATTTGTTAGAAATTAGTTCTGCCCATATTTTACTTTGCGTAGCTTTTATAAGTAGGAGCAATTGCCTGGCTGTTGTGTGAAGCTATTACAACAGACACAAAAAATGATCCTATTATTCTGTGTCTCATCATCAAAGCTCAGAAACTGCTCACTGAAATCACGATATTTTTTTTGACAATGCATATAATCATCTAAACACAGCCTTGAAAATCAGTGAATTGGTTTTGTTGAAACAATCTCCCCGAAAATCAGTCAAAATATGGTTAAAATCTGTTTAAATAATAAAATGAATCTTACATTGGGAAATGTTCAATACTTCAACTAAAGTTATTATTAAATTCAGCATAAATATATAATCTAAAATAGTTTTTTACTCCTTCACTGTTACGCAGTCTGTAAATATTACATTAAATAGGCAATAATTAGCGGAGATAAGAATCGTTATTAAAAAATACTGTTCCCTTTCACATATTTTTTTTCCTCCCAAAGTAACCATCTCTTGCATCCTATAGATTAGTATTTATATTTTTCCACTTGGATCCAAAGCACGTAAGCACTTGACTATCACCAGTAAATTACATTAATGCTCATATATTAATAATACCTGGAGGATATTCCAGCTGGCTTGATGATCACTAATAATTCGGGGTAGAATTGTTCAAATGTTAATTTTATCCCCTTCCAGTCTAGCTGCCATCCTTTCCTAGTCTCTCAGACAAGTTATTTCCCCCTCTAAGCCCTATGCCCCAGCTATCTTTTTATTTGCTAAGCAGGAAATCCTGTACTTAAGGGGATTTATAACTAGTGCATTTCTAGGAAAGAGTTTTTACATCATGCATAATGTCAGGTTCAGAATTGCGGGACTGCAACAAGAGCAAATCCTGTGACAGATAAGTGCATCGGTTTCTAGGACTACTGTCCTGAAACCATTCCTCCTCTTTGTTTGAATACTGTTGGTTTTTTTTTTTTTTAAAGAATATGCTTTATTTGCTGCATTTATGCCTGTTTTTTCTTTCCCCTGCTTACTCTCTCTGCCCCGTCAAGCTTATTCTCAAAACATATTTAAAAAAATTAAGGAGGACTTAAAGAGGTGATGGCTATAAAAAGACAATACTTGTGGAGCCCCTCACCTGCCAGTTTGTAGGAAGTAGTCATCAAGTCACAAAAATATGGAAATAGCTACGGCTTGGAGCATGAAAATCAACATATGTAGTCATCATGTATTTTTTTGGAAGATAGGCTAAACAACCTCTGTCACTTTTGCCGTGCAATGGAACCCGCTTTCTCTTTTAGGGATCACCCTGCCACTTCCCATTAGCGTTAGCAGCACTCCGAATTGCAAAATCTTCAGATGAACGTGCCGAGTCCTGTCATTTCCCCCACAGGCTGTCTCGCGACGATAATCCACTAAAGGATTGTTTCATCCAAGTGGCGGTGTACGAGTCAAATGCCGGCAACAGGCAGGGAAACCCAAACCTGTTGAGGCAGACGTCCGCCAAGACGGGAGGAATCGGAGCGACGGCCCTTAAGAGGGCGAGGCGGGGGACGTACTTTGCGCCAGCAGAGTAAGTCCATGGGCTGCACCCGTGATGGCAGACCGCGACCACGATCGTGATGGCTGGAAGTTTGCGGGCCGCGATGCTGATGCTGGCCAAAGCAGGCCTGGGGCTGCGCTGTTTGGAGGAGTGCCTTGTCAGATTAGCCGTGCGGCTACTGTATTTGATGCTCAACCTGGACGGACAGGCCTGCCAGGCAGAAACTGCTCAGGCAGATGATGCTAGGGAGGACAAAAATTATCCACCGCAAGACTAAGAAGACAGATGACACCCAGCAGGAACAGCAAGCCAAATCTGCAGAATCCACAATGCAGCTGGCTAGCCCGAGGCTACCTGCCTCTTTGAAGTGGAATAGACATCACCGATGAGCTGTCAAATTAGATCACCAGCCTGGAAACGCTGAAAGAGATTTAGTTCTTCCAACAGAGAAGGGAAAGTTTAATAGATGAAAATCTTCCTAAAGGGGCCAAGGTAGCGTGGGAGGGGAAAGGGGAATCCTTCAGATGCAGCAACAATGAAAAATTACTCACCTCCCGCCTGCCTGCAGAGTGAGAGATGGGATGCGCTGCGTTCTGCAGCAGCCACAGCGGCTGGAGTCACTACCAGCACGGAAAATAAAGGCCACGCCTGCAGGAACGTGCACAGAGCAGCAACAAGTAACCCTTACTGCAAAATCAATTCCCCCCGCCAAATCTGTGATATCTTTATATGTCGCCCTGGAGCTGGGCTCTGAAGTACTATAAATCTAATATTCGAGACATGCAGCGGTGGGATACAAAGACCCAGCCTGAATCCGAAAGCTCGGCGCAGCAGAGGCGCATGATGGCATCTCCCCTCACATGCCTTTTGCAATAAAATTCAAGCGCAAAAAATGTGCGGAATATAATTCAATTTTGATAAATCCAGAATAAAAATTAGGATTACCAAGTGAGTAAGCATGTGCTCAGGTGTATGGTGAATATGAAACCTGGCGTTTCTGTTAGGGACAGCAGCAACACGATCCAATTATAGATGCAAACAAGAAATACACTTCTTAGGCGGAAAATATTAAATGTATTAATCCATTAAGCAGCTGCATCATTGCAATTACACTTTGAAGTTAAAGACTGTGAAACACACCAAAGATTAAAAGAAGTGATAAGATTGAAAACCAAAAGGAAAAAAAAATCAAATAGCCTATAGATCCCTCTTCCTAGGAATAAATAATAAAAAAAAAAGATACAAAAAATTACATACTGGGTTCTCTATACACGTGCAATTATAAAATCAATTTATGGCCATATCAAGGCAAATTTACTTGGAGAAAAATCATGATAATGTCTCTATTCCCAACTTCAGCATCCATGTAGCAGACAAACCATAAATCACCTGCAGAGATGCAAACAGAAGATGCTAGCAGATCAGAAAGAATATGAACCAGACCTCTGAATAGAAGAGCTTACACTGGATTTCTTGATAACGATTTTATAGGAGTATCTATTCCTTTATTTTCATCTCTCTCAGCTAATCTCTTTTTAAGTACTTTGTCCTCATCTCTTCCAAATCCACAGCACTGAGGAGCAGAGTTTTGATCATCTATTGCTTTTTAACCAAGAGGAGAATAAAGATGCCCAAGTTCTACAGCTCTCTTCATCTGTAACGTTACTTGGGTGTATTTTATTTCATGGACAAAACCATGTTAACACTTCTAAGTCACATTTTCATATAAAACAGGTAATATAACTGAGTGTCTTACTTGAATTGCAAAGTACTCACGTCCATCTCAAACCTTACTTAAGGGTCTCAGCTCCCTGCTAATAACCCAGGATCCACACTCACGCCGAAGAGTCTAGATTACTCTTCCATTAGCTGTAATTATAGTTGAAATAAATGTGTGTATGTGTGTGTGAGAGAGAAAGAAAGTGAAGTTGAAGAACTATTTTATCAAGATACTCCCATGAGCTATAACACCTATTGGGAAGTTTAAGATGTACCTTACAAAAAATAAGTTCCCCATTTCTCGCGCTATGTTCTTCCAAAGATTCAGAGAGTAGTAAGAAATGCCTGGGAGAAGGGCTACTGCTGTTCAAAAATATTTTGAAGAGGGTGGGGTAGGCTACAGAGAAGGATTACAAGATTAAAAAAAGATTAAAAGGATGTGAAAATATCACCTCTTAAAGGCAAACAAGCTAAGATGCTAGCTAGGAGACTTCACTGTCCAAATATTACGCATTCTACCCAAAGATTCTCTGGCAATTCAAAAGGTGCAAACCTCTTGAAAGCAAGTACTTACTGTGGGTGGGCAGTGAAGAAAGGTAACAAAACTTCCTCGATTGGACTGTTTCAATTGTTAACCAGAAGTGGTATCTCCTAACCTGGTTTCTGTGTGGAAAACTGGGATGCCAACCTGGTAGGTAAATCACGGATGACACAAAAGGAACCCAACAAAAAGCATGTTATGCTTTAAGCTATCACAAAAAAATTCTTTACACTTTTGCTGCTGAAAAGCCTACCCTTCAGTTCCATCTGAATGGTGAGATTTTCTTAGTACCCAGGTCTAAACTGGAACTATTTTTTTTTGTTCAGTGTAACACAGATCTTCTCAAATTTCTCATTCCTACTCACTCTAATTCCATATTAAACCTGGATTTTTCTATAAATCACTGTTGCCCAGTTGTAAGTCTCACTGCAAGAATTGCCCCTAGAGACTTCCGAAGTCAAACTGAACTCTCACTTGAAAATGAAGTTACACATACAAAGACGACTAAAGATCATCAGCACATTTCTAACATATCCGATGCAATACCTGAACACCTGTTTCAACCTGGCTTGTCTGCAAGCAGTGGTCATCTTGGCATCAAGGGGAAAAAGACAAGTCAAAGTGGTAGGCGTAAGATTTCACTGAACACTTACAATTATCATATTTATTTCACTGTTGAATTCTTCAGTTGCTGAAAGGTTGTCACGCAGCACTATCTCACCATATGGCAACAACCTCAAGTCCTAGAGGCACATACTTAAAAGACCATAACATGTCAGGCCCCTTGAATAAATTAGATAGAACAATTATGCAAAATAATAATACTGCAATGATGAGATACATTAACAAATGAGAGTGTCACTGTTCATGAAATGCTGTGAAAATAAATTCCACACATCACTGTGGTCATCATCATCATCATCAAACTGCAAAGCCACAAAAGTAAAACATCACCACAGTATTTACTGTGCCCTTCAGCAACTGAAATTTTAAGAAAGGAAAAAGGGGTTGCAAGGGAGGAAAGTCACTTTTACTGATGTTCAGTGAAAGTATAATAAAATACTACAGAAACAGAAAGACAAGTGGTAGTAGCTTTAAAAACAGCAGAACATTTACCCACGCATGTTCTTTATACAGACCATCGATGTTAATTTGAGAGCTCAGGTACACTACACCTCATCTGTAAATAATACGGAACATCAACGTAAAAAATGTACCTCATACAATCTCAGATAGACCAAAATATATTTTTGTGATTTTTCAGAAGTTTTTTTTACAGATTTAGTTGTCCTTGATGATCAAAAGGCATTAGACAGAAAGGGGGAGAGGGGAGGAAATCAATACCATCTGGTTTTCCCAGTCATCTCTCTAAAGGCAAAGTCTCAATTCATCCTTCTTTGCTTTTAATCCTCTACCCCCTTAAGCTTCTCCATGCAGGGGAGAGAAAATTGAAATGCCCAAGTTAGCATATGATAATGACCAAATGCCTTTCAGATAGTATAGAGTTAAATTTTACTAATCCAATTCTAAACATTTCATCTTTCTGTTAGCACAACTTTTTTTTTTTAACATTTCAGCAGCAAGTAACACTTCTGAGAAAATAAAACTGGCACAAGAGGCTAGGGGATACTGCAGCGGTAGCATGTAGCCACCTTGAGAAATCCCGACACTTGGAAACAGCAGCTGTTTGGGATTAAAAAAAAAATGACACTTTGTAGCATCATCCCTACAAAACTTGTCTGAAAAGACGACGGCATTGTTTTCAGCAATATTTTTAGCTCTGGTTCCATTTCAGTGTTCTTAACTGTAACATAAGCTGCTATTTCCATGGATGAAGGCTTGCACATGCACGTTACAAAACTTAAATCATTCTCATTTGCAAAAGCATATATAAAAACAAACAATCTGTAAGATGAATGTGAAACTTCCCCAAACCCTGACTAAATGCTCTGATGATTCCCGCTCATGCTCCCCTTCAGAAACAGAAAATGGTTCATGATAGCAGAATTTAGTAGAAGTGCAGGTGTTTTTCTAAGTCTCATCATCACTTGCTCCCAGCCACAAGTGGGGGGAAAAGTAAACTCACTTATATACACACTACTAGGTAACAAATGTTTGAATAAATTGAGAATTAAGAGTGCAAGTACTGACAGCAAAAACCTGAAGCCCTCAGGTAGTCAAATATGAAAAGTTTGGACTATGAAGTTTCTAATGTACATTTGCACTAAAGCCCACTCCACAATTCTTCAACAGATCTCAAGACTTCAGTGAGCTCTTCATAATTAAGTACGCAAGGCCCGCTTCTAAATAGCAAGGAACAAGAGTAACTAATAGGAAAAATGGTAGGAGCTGAGAATTAAGCCCCCTGGAAAACAATGAGAACTCTTTCAAACCAAACAAGAGTATTTTCATTTTTAACAATGCAAGACATTCCTAAAAGTAACACTGTGTGCCTGTAAAACCTCTAAAGAAATTATGTATATACAGAAAACACCTATTAGAGAGCCTGGAATTGTGCAAGTTAAGCTTACTCATGCAACTTTCTTCTGTCCTTTTATGTACTAGGGTATATTTTAATTACCTAATCTCTTATCTACCTACTTTTTTCTTAAGGCCTTGTAACATTCAAAAGGCTCAAACAGCTATGCAAGATATCTTTGTATCTACCTTACTGGGTGGGAGGCTCCTGAAGTAGCACACAGGTTAGGACAAAAGAATGTACAACTGAGAAGTTGTTTGCTGAACACTGTTGTAGAAACCAACATAGAAGTTTATAAATTATCAAAATATTTTTGTATTTCTTCTAATGTTTTAAAAGAAATGTTAACTGAATTGTGCAGAAGGTAATTACTCATTCAGGTGTATCCTTAGGGCATTACATTAGCCCTTTTCAATTTGTTAAAAATAAAAATGGAGAGACCACATTCTACAGTGAAATGACCTGTCCAAATGTCTGATTCAACACTAGTATCTTCAGTTTTAAAATCCTTTAAAACATTGAGAGTGAACTTGACAGACCAGCTCATTATTGTCTTAAGCTGAGGGTTTTTGTTTGTTTGGGCTTTTGTTGTTGTTGTTGGTTTTGGTGTGGTGGTTTTTTTGGGGTGTTTTTTTTTTTTTGTTTGGGTTTTTTTTTGTTTAGGATCTTGAAACTTGCATTTGCACTTGCGTGGAAATACCATATGAAGTGAGACACATGCAAAATCTTGAAAAATGCTGGCTTTGTTACCCAGTTTGAAAGAAAATGCTTCCAGAATCAAAATAAAAAGTCCACACACCACAAAATGAAGTAGCAAGTGAACTAACCTTTTAAAATTGTTATTTTCTTTAGTGAAGAAAAACTAAAAGGTTTCACAGCCAAATTAAGACTACAGTTTTAAAATAATTTATTCAGTCACATAAATATTTTGTAACATTTGCATGTTCCCTTTTTCACATCCTTGGCACACAATATAGCTCTTAACTTTTACAAAACTAGCGTAAACATCCATGGAAAATAAAATGAAAAGAAAGCGGGACATACATAAAAATTCAATAAATAGCAAAAGGAGTGAATAATTGAAGGAAAATAAGTAATTCTTTCCTACAAAGACCATGTAATTACACTTGAATGTTTAATTGAAAGAACTTTTCATTTTTAAAAAATAGTGAATTAAACTCCATTTCCATCTTTCTACCACTGTTGCATTTAATCAGGTACATGATACAATTCTTTAACTAGTTCAAATTCTTGGATGAACAATAGCAATTCAATGCAGCTGTATTATTTGAGGCATCAACAGTTTTGGCTCACATACAGAAGGTTACAAACCAGGATTTGCAAGTTAGTGGTTTTGGACAGTATAACTTCTAAACTCCCAAACACCCTTCCAACATGACATTAAGATTTTCCTCAATGAGTATTAGTGTATAATCTGTTCTTGATAAAGATGACATTAGACAAATGTTGTCGGACACCTGGATAATGTTGAATGTGGTTGAACCAACGAGACACGTTAAGGTATTTCTCCTTTTCTTGCACCGTGAGGTCCACCTGCATGGAGAAGAAATACAAGGCACCAATAATACAAGGCACTGCATCATTAGTGTCATAACATGTGGTGAGGTAAAATAAGAGTGGATAGTTTTACAGCTGATTTTAACTCACATAAAAAGTTGTTACAGTCCGGCAGTATTCTATCTTAATTTCACATACTAAAATTCACAGCCCAAAATATGTATTTACTTTTCATTTACTCAAATGAACAGACCTGGAGGGTGAAATACACATTTGTATGTTAGACAGGGTGAAGAAGAGCGTGAGCTTGCTTGAATTTAATGGATCTATCTATTGATGGGGTTAGCATACAGTATTGGGAGGGGCGGGGAAGAGTTCCACAACATGCACAAGTCTTTCATGTTAAACTAGCAGGCGGTCTTGCCTCACAGGCAAAGCGACTACTTTGTATTTCAAGGTGTATTATAAGTACAGGAGTAAGTTTTTTTCAGGCAATTTCAGACTGGATAGAAAAATTTAAAGTTATTTTCTATTTTGAGCAACAGTCATACAATAGTTACTAAGAAACACAGCTTAACACTTAACTGTTCAGATGTGCTATCTCACATTATTAAGATAGCAATGGCATGATTCAAATTATGACAGTAAAACAAACTGGAAACCTGTCCATACTTGATAAACATATTTAAAGTACTATCACTTACTCCTGCAGTTTGAGGTCCTGTTGTTCACCAGAGTTCTCAAGTCACTTGCCTATTTTAACCCAGATCTAAACAGCTGCAAGATCAGTCAGGAAGAAGCCTCCAACTATCATATAGCTATTGCAACAGCTCCTTGCCACAGGGATTGTGACTAAGATTAATGAAGAGCTTCAGGCCTACCTTTACTTTTATCAGAGGACTGGCTCAGGTAAAGTCATCTACAATTACAGATCTTAACTATACCTTTCAAAGTCTTCTAAGTTCCAGTCAGCAACATCCTCAAAGCTTCACTACAAAGTTTATTACTTCAGTCTTTCACAACAGCTGTAGAAGAACTATTCCCATCCTGTATCACCTGTATCACTGTTTTTGATTAGCAATTCTAGATCTCCTCATTCCTCTCTAATGAAGTTAGCTTATCAGTTTAAACAATAATCTGCTTCCTCACATTAACCTACTAAAACTAAATTACAAACGTGGTAGTCCTCAAAACAGACTACAAAAACTGTATCAGGAACAAAATGTAATCTTCGCATCAACCACCCTATCTTATCTCACCAATACTTCAGCCAATCAGTGTGGGATTCACCTCACTTCATTTTCAGTTAGCTAAGTTAGCCATCAAGCTTAACTTAGTCATCTTGACAACACCTGCAGTCAATCAAAAAGGGCACACCTGTAGAGGATAGTTTTAAAAGACAAATCACTAGCTAGACATTCCTAATATTTTTCATGTTTAGACTTCTAAAGCTAATCAAGGTTAATCCCCTCCTCAAAAGCTAAACACATGGCATATTCCTTATGCCTCGTTCTACAAACACCAGATTTCATGGATAATGCAGGTTCATTGCAAATTTGATCTTGGGCACAGGACAGCTGGAAACAAATACATTCCAACAAACTTTAAATCACAGGAAGAGCTATACATACTCATTTACTCAGCTGTATGAGTGAAAAGCTGGTATTCAAAACTAAGTCTCATGTTAAATTTCACCTCGTGACACACCAGCCCTTTCTATTTCAAGAATTGCCTATAACTGCTTCTCCTTACTGTTCTCTCACACAGCTCAGCACTCAGCTTAGAATTGGAAAGCTTTAAACATGTAGAGGTAAAAAGAAAATAAAGATATATACTAGAAGATGAACCACTGGAAAAATACCGAGGAAGAAGAATTTCAAGGAGTTGCAGAATGGAATTCTAAACCAATGCCACATAGCATTAAAGCTCTATTAACATTAAGTTCAGAACACAGGAATGCAGCAACAACCGAAAAGCATGGATCTTGCAGCTGCTCCTAAACCCAAGCAGCTCTTCTTCCTACAGGACTCACCTGCCAGAATACAAGCATAGCACTGCACATGTATTTCCACAACAACTTCTGCAATTTTGAACTGTTATGAACCCCAGTTCAAGCAGTATGAGAAAATCTGCTTTTCTTGCTGCTGGCATGGAAATGTAAACACTATGCCTACAGCTGAATAGTCTGATAGAAGTGCACAGACAGATCAATTAAAACACAGCCACATACTATTTCTGCTGAGCTAGAAACATAAGAGAGTTAATCAGCATTAGCCAAGTGGAAAAGAATAACACTGATAAGGGGAATAACTCCAGAATTTTTAAAGGCATTACAAACAAAAAGTTGAAGTTAAAGTGTAACACTTGAGTGCTTCACAAATTGCCTGAGCTTCTGCAAGTACAGTATAATCAGGACAAAAAAACCCCCATGCAGTACCATTTAAGGGAAGATGCTTTTGATCACCTGCAGTTTGTTATAATTAATGGTAGTTGGAAGCTGGTGCTTGGTATGAAGCTGTAGAACCATTTACAAAGCAACACAGAGCATAAAAAGAGCAACGTGTACTCTAAGGCCATCTAAAATTACTGAAAGTGAAGAAAAGTATTTAAATATGAGCAGATACTAAAAATACTGTCACTTCAAGTTCCGTAAGTGTTGTACAATTAAAGTTACAATTACAATACCCTTTTTCAAAGCCTTTAATGGGTAAGCACTTGGTTATGAACATGCTGAACTAAACTTCAGATTTTGCAGCAGATACAGTATTTCCTCCCCATAATTTTATACCAATAATTCTCAATCTTCACATTTCTCTGATGTAAATCAAAAATAAAGTCTGGAAAACTAGTCATCCTCCATTCTGTTAGTGTAGTGAAAAAACATCTGAAGGGCAAACCAGACAGCTACTCTAATAACAAAACCCCTTTTTGTACTCTACGCAGAACAAGCAAGATATTTTTACTTATTTACATAATGTACTCTATCAGCGAAATATATTAAAAAGCACTTTGTGGCATGCTCTACTTTTTACTCAGAATATAACTCTTAGGTTAATTGTTTAGAGATCACTTCCACGGCATTTTTTACAACATTTTGTTAGATGGGTATTTTCTGTTCTTCCTCATTAAATTAGATAATTCCCCCAAGTTAAGAAAGGCTGCTGTTCTGCTGTTAAAATAATTATTTGCTATTAAAGCAATTATTTTAATAGCAAAGAAGCAGACACTCAATTTGACAGGCTTTTTTTTTTTTATGTCATGGAAAAAAAAAAGTCTTATTCTTCCACCATAAAGCTCACAAAGGGTAACCAAGGTGGTCATCATACAATGCTACTAGAATAGTTTCTAGAAGGGCTAGAAATACTCAAGCTTTAATTATATTTGCTTTCAGTAGCATTGGGGATGTAGGCATAAATTCCCATTCCCACACCCTGCATGTGCATGTTAAATCTAAAAATACCTGCCTACATCTGAAGTTTTTCAGCATCAAGAAAAGAATAAGATACTCTCTGACTTTTTAAATTTAGCCTTTATTTTGAAAGAGAAAAAACAAAACCAGCTGAATAGTGTATTTCATGAAATACTTGTACTTCCACATAGTTTTAACTGATTTTCTGCTGTTAAAGGAAAATGCTTAAAATTAAATCTTTTCTTTAAAGTAAAACTATTTTTTGTAATTCAGTTTAAGTACCATTTCTAGCATCATTCTTTAGAAGGAAAGCCTGTTATCCCAGTACTAAGATAAGCAGCACATCAGTGAATATTAACAAAAACACATGGCAATCTGTTTATTACAGGAGGCGTTCATTATGGAAAAAATTAACTGGAAAATAAACTACTACTGCAGTCTCATAGTTCAGTATCAGTAGTTCTGACCCGAGGAGAACAACTTCGTTGTTTTGCACTTGATTGTACTTGATTTGACCCCAAAATTTTGACTGAGGCTTCTTCCATTTGCAGATAAAAATTTCATCCATAAGTTATTTTCTAGACCTTATTAACAAAATTTTCAAGTCAGACATATAGATTTGAGCCTACTTCTTTGGTTCTGACAAAGTTTTTGAAGTATAAAACCAGATCAACCTTTTTATTGATTATTTCTCTTAAATAGAACTGGACTTGTGCTGTTTGAAAATACTTAAGAATAAAAACATAGGGAAAATTTTTTTATTTAAATAAAAAAATTGTATGAAAACAAGTTCATTACCACAGGGGGAATTTAATGCTTACTGATTGCCTGAGCTATCCTCAAGCAATGCGTCCAAATTAAGTAATCAAAGTGTCTAAAGACAACAATATTTATATTCGATACATGGAAACATGGAATTACACATGACAATGTAAATCACATTGATTGAAAAAGCTCATTTAGACAGTTAGTATCAAGCATTATACTTTTTGGGTGTTTGTGACCTATATTATGATGCAGAACAACAATGTATACAATTTAGTTCCTGCCTTAGTACTACAAATGTGTATTTCTAATTAATAGACTCAAAATAGACTCAGTCTGTAAGAAGCCTGAAACACTGCCTGTGAATCTGACTCTCACTCATTAAAATTCCTTTCCCACAATATGGATTTTTAAACACATAGTACTATTGTGCTTATTAAGATAACTAGAAGGGAGAGGAAGGCTGAAAGAAAGGTATACAACTGCAAAATTAAGAATTGCTGCTGTTCAGTAGACAAACTGATGAGTAAGTTCAAATCAACAAGCCTAGACAGTGAAGAACCAGGTTCTAGAATCCCCCCTGGATAATGGGAAGGGGAAAATGAAGGTGGGACAAGCAGAGGAATACGAAGATGTACGATCTATATTCAGAAACACTAAGAAAGGAAGATGAAACCACAGGTGAAGAATGGAACAATAGGATTGCATGGTCTTAAAAACCGTTCCAATGAAATGTGCATCAGAAGATTTTTAAAGTTTTAATACTTGGCTCATTCAGGACGATCATGGTACATCACTAGTATTTACAGTATTCTATTACTCATGTCTGTGTTAACATGTAGTTGTTAGTCTATCAAAAGCAGAGAGATTAATCCTAAAGGTTATCAGTAACATTTTCAGATCAATTTTCTAGACAGCTTGATGGACAGCAAGAACTGTGGGTCTCCTGCCCGTGCCTCCCATTTCTACCTCCTTTCTTGAAGGATAATAGGAAACATTTATTGATATTTTGCACAAGGCTTAGCTGAAACAGTGGTGGATATGACAAACTGCTTCCCTGGACCACACCACATTAAGAGATACAGCAGCTTTCCCCCATCTACCCCACCCCCGAAAAAAAAAAGCTTAAGGCAGAGAAGCAGCTCTGGACATACTCTCTTCTCACTACAGGGGAGAAAAAGAAAAAAAAAAAAAAAAAAATCACAGGATTCTACAGTTCAAGATCTTACCTCTATAGTTAAGTACTAATATTAATCAACTCTGAAACCTTCACAATACACGTAATTCCTAGCTAGCAGTTTCTAGATTTTCCTCTTTATTTAGGATAGCCACCCCCTTATTTGCCCTTCATACCTTTCCAATTCAGAAAATTATCTTCCATGAAATCAAACATTTCAGAAACAGATGCTGTACTATAAACTTGTCCCAAGTAGTGTCTGGATGGTTGCAGGCACCCAGGAGCACCAAGTCATTTGTTTTTACCATCTGTTATATTTCCCAAAGCAATAACTTGTATCTTTTCTTCTTGATTAGGTGGTCTACTCTAGAGCAAACTCTAAATTTAAAATATGCTTGATTTTCCCCTGCCTAAGTTTTTAAAAGAAGTCTCATTTGAACTCGTACTCTCTTACAGCATATACAGTCATATTTTTAGAAAGTACTTACACATTTTTTTCTATGTCTACATATCATATGTGAAAGGTAACCCATTCTGACACTCTAGCCAACACATCTATCCTACTACTTAAGATATTTTACAAGGCAAATATGATTTAACAGAATTACTCTAACATGTTTTCAAAAACCTTCTGAAATGAAGCTTCCCTTCCCTCTGCTTGACACTTTCTCATTTGGGCTTTTACTCCCAGACAGTCAAGATACATACACGTAAGTTCTCTCTCATTTTTGGTAGTATTTCATTACTTGATTTTTCCCCCCTGCTGTTTCAGCCTCCCTTTTGAAGTGCAGCGTTCTTGCACTCTTCTCCCAGAGCCTTGCTTTTAATTGTAAAAAGTAACCACTCACCCAGTTGATTGAATTCACTGATTCTCAGACACACGTGCATTTGTCAGAGGCATCTTTTTCTGATCATCCCTCCACCCCCAATTTTCTAATGTAAAACAGACTGTTTTATCTTCTCCCAAGAATTTAGCAGACCTTTTTGTGTAAGTCCTTTGGTTTGTTTAGCAGTACCCACTCCAGAGAAGGACAGCTCATTTACAAACACATTCCAGCCACCAAAAGACAAATAACTTCTACTGCTTCATCTTTAAATTACCACTTGGGGTTCAGAACTGAGGTGCAATGATTTATAAGCACTTCATAGTAAACCCTGAGCTGACTATGAAGAACCTCAACATCTTTTCCACTCAGTACAAACTTTTTTTTTTAATTGTTTTTTTCTTCCTCCTAAGCACCAGCTCCCCATGTTATTTTCATATTCTGTATGTTATTAAGTTTTGAAACACAAATGACACTTTGTTATGGCTCACACTTTTATACGCGTTCATCCTTCAGGAACTTAATTTACGTGCATCTTTCACAGCACCAGCAGCATTTCTCCAATGCTAACAAGGTTAGTACTTTCAGTTCTGACACATCCTTTCAGTTTCATTTATCTATTTCCCCATGTAGTTCTGTAAGCAGTGATGTTTCAGACTTGAACAGATAGAGTCCTCATACCTAGAAACGCAGGGATAGATACCGTCCTTGTTACATTACGCAGAGGTTACATTCTGGACACTACAGATAATACACTTCTTTTGACAGATCCATAGTTAAATATTAAAAAAAGTAAAAGATGAACAACTTAAAACAAGTTTTATTTGAAGTTCTAATAAGAATTCTCCCCATTTTTGTTCTGTAATTGTCATTGATCAATTAGTAGGTCAACTTCTATAACAATAAACTGCCCTTTAGATAAACAACAATTATTATAGTTGTACATATAAAAATAATGCAAATAACACTTACCATGACATGATGCAACCCATAGTACATCAAAATGTCTGCTAAGGTAAAAACGTTTCCTGCAAGGTAGACTTTATCTTCAAGATACATGTTAAGATCCTAAAAAGGAAAAAGTCATTATACTGCTGTAGTATCGACTTTGTAATACAAAATATTAAGGCAATTGTTAAAATAATAGAACACTTCCTCTGGAGACCATGCATATAAAATAAACGCCAGCTTTAGTTTATCCCAACTCAGCAAAGGAGAAAAACATTAAGAGAAGAAAAAATTTTAAAAAGTCTCAAGATAATAAACTAAAATATCATCACTCTTTGACAGCAAGAATTCAATAAAATTTAAATGTTCGTCTCTAAACAAAGTGCTAGCCAGCTTGCTGCTGGCACATAATTTTTCATAATTCTCCCACTTACATCCACTCAAATTTTTGTAAATACAACAGTGATTTATTTTACATATTAAGCTGGCTCCACAGAAATACTGTCAAATCTGTCTTTTCTTGGCTACAAATTACTGGAATTAAAAAATGCAAGAGTTGTGGGTTTTTTTTTTTATTAGCACATATGACTCAGAAGCACTGCCATTATACGTTTAACATTTGATAAGCGGAAAATGCAGTCCTATGATCAAAGGAGAGCTTCCAGTAGCAGCTTCTCCTGTCCTCCATGACTCACTCAATGCAGCTAGCCAGCAAGGTGCTGGAACTGCAAATGTGTAAGAACCAGGGAAACACAAAGGGATAGTGGGGTGGGAGACAAATAACATGTTTCAAGCACAATGCCGGAAACCTGATACCCATCAGCTGGTATCATCTGACACCTGCTTTTATTAATGTTGAAATCACTGCTAGCAATTCTTAATGACTGATACTGTCAATTCAGTTGCTATCTAAGTCCATATGAAGAGAGCACTGCTTCAGCATTTTAAGATCATATCTCTCTCAACAATTCCATATCAGAGGCTATAAGGGTGGGTAGTAGAAGGCTTCCATTTAGGTTCAGTGAATAAATATTTCAAATCTGTATTACTGAAAGACCGTTTTTCATGGCTTTTTGTATGCAGTCATTCTCTGCCGGAAAACAGGAGGCTGACAGACTCCTCATTGCTCAGTGTATCACTTCTGAGAACACAAGCATCACACATCAGCTCTGTACCCATCCTTCCTTTTCTCCACACCTTACCTACTTCTCATCCAATTTATGCACCTTTCTGCCCGCTACTTTCCTCTGAAGAAAGAAATGTAACAGCAAACATTATCTACTTTAACCCTGATCCCAGCATAAGCAAGCTTTAGTTTCATAATATTCTTTTCAGAAATGTAGGAAAAGAGCTTCCCAGCTTTACCATGGATTTGGAAACTCTCCCTGTTAGTATTCCTCTGCTGGTTGAAAAAACTTGTAGTAAATGCACTCCTTTTTCCTCAGAGCTCTCCTTAAGCCACCCTCTCCCCCTGCCACAGAAACAGGTAAGCAGCTTAAACATAACTAACATTTTTCAAAATGTCCCTGAAATAATTTTTGTCTCAATTACAGCACGTTCCATTTTAAGACAACCTTTTATTTAAAAAAAAAAAAAAACTCTAGGGCAAGGAGAAGGGGGTTAATAATTAGTGAGCAATTTAAAAATTACATTTAGCCTTAAGCATATTGCAGTTTTTGTGGTTCCATAATTTTACTGATATGGAGATATCCTACAGTGCATATGTAAAAAAAACAAAACACAAAACTAAAATGCTGAGACTTTAAGACATCTGACCTTGCATTTGAATTTGACAAGTTTGACTCCATTATGCCACCTCTTTCATAACCTCTTCATGACAGGACTCCTGTACTTCTGTAGTATTTAAACATCCTCATGTCTGCTTTGATTTCTTTTATTAGAGCAAATCAGGGAAAAATATTAACCCCTGCATAGTTAAAATTCTGTAAGGTCATCTGCCCCTGGCTATGTAGCTTCTCTTCTTTAGACTGGTTTACTGCTTTGTTCATGTTAGCTCTCAAATTACTTTAAACATGTAACTACAGTTCTGCAGAATTTCACACACACAACACAAAGGCAAATGCAATGCTAAGAAGAAAAAGCTTGCAGGAAGAAAAAAAAAATCTATAGATCTGTTTACTAGAAAAATATCATAAACTTGTCTATTCTGACACAGCTTCTCTGACCAGCATTTTTCATTTTGATTAAACAGAAATTCAACATGCGTTACAATGAGAAGTAACGCCACTGAAATTATATTCCCCCCTCTCCCACTCCCTTTCTTCTTAGTCTAGGCTACAGAATCAGGATTTTGTAAAGTAAAAAGCTCATTATCTCTGAAGGTACAATCAAGACAGTTATTTCCCTGCTCAAAATTTTGGATTTCTGCATCAAAGAAGTTATGGCATGCTAATTCTTAGTTTTATGGATCTTCAAGAGGTAGGCTAGTTTCTATGCAGAAAAATTGTTTGCCCAGTTGTTCAGGATGGGTTAACATCATACAAAGATGCGTTAATATCATACAAAGAATAAATTTGGTCTTTGACTATAATGCACATGTATACTCAAAGTATTAATCAATAAAACAATCCTAAAACTTTAAAGGCAAGGTAAGCCATTACAGCGTGAACAATTATTTATTCTGGTTCATCATATTTTATGAAGTCGGTTAAGTGAACAAATGGAATTTGAAAAAAATGTTTTAGTCTTGGATAAATTAACATAGCTTACAATTCTGTTTTTGAACATGTACTTTTCTCCCATAAAATACAGACAGATATTCCGATTTCATTCTGTAAGTCAAGCTAATTCAGAAACACCACTTTACAATTTTTTTTCATGTGCGCTAGGCACATTTAGTTAATCTTGCCTCGTGGGTTATGCTTCCCATAGATGATTATATTATTGGCTAATAGCCAACTGTGTTAAAATTCCTGAAAGTCAAGCTTTCTTAAGTGACCATGGTATTAAACTGAAATAGCGTTCCTGTCCTGGAGAGATTAATGAAAATATGAATACAAAACTGTATTTGAATTTCTATTACATCCAGTAAATTCAGGTCTGTTAGCTGTCATTTGTATCATTGTCTTTCATGTACTGAACGTACATACAATCCCAGTATTAAATGACTGAAATAGTCTTGGAAGTTGCTTGTAACTAAACGAACTTATCGTTGCAATCCCTCAGGAAATCCTTTCTCAAATTTCAGACAGGTATTTAAGGCATAACTGCAGTTTGATGCACTAATACATATTGAACGACTGCAGCAATTCAAATTCCATTTTTGGGTATGAGGGGGAAAAGGCAACAGAAAGAAGAGATGTTGCATTATTTATGGACTAACAGATTTCCATTTGCTTGTTCTATGGAAAAAAATCCAATTTACAGTCCACATCTAGAATGACAGCTCAACACATCCCATCCACAACAAACTTCTGGCCACCCCACAGTATCGCTTACTATCTTTTAAGTATGCAATCTAATTGTCTGTAGTCCAATTCATCCATTAAGGTGACTGAATCCCTTCCAGTCACCACAAGTTGAGACAGCAGCTCGGGTATGTAACAGTTGCTTCTTACAATGACTCAATAGCTTACAACGGATCTAATCATACTCTGGGTTTTTTTTGGATATTTTGTCCACAACAACACACTGCTGGTGTATGTACTTCCCTTACACACAGAAGTACATCCTTCCAGTCAGCAATATTCTCGAGGTCGTTTATGCCCTAAATGCCTTTGTATCACGCTATGCAAAGACAAAGAGCTGAGCACTCCAAAGACAAAGAGCTGAGCACTCTCAAATGCCCCAAGGCAAGCCTCTGACAATGCAGAACCCAAGAAAAGGATTCTGCAGTCATATCCAAGAAAAGAAGAATTTCACTGCTGGGGCATAGCCATATTTTTTAATTCTAATGCAAGACTTCTGTGTCTAACTGGCAAGCTATGAGCTAAACCTGGTCTGGAAGAATATTATACTCAACATACTGAGTTTCCTGTAAAAGACAGAAGAAAAATGATCAACAAATGTTGCTCAAATAATCAAAATTCAATCTCTTACACCTGTAAGCACACAAAAATATCCTGGTGCTAACAGAAGAGGGAGAGAAGTGAACATGGAAAGTCAAAGTTTAAAAAATGGTTGCTGGACAAACTTGCCAAAGTGTGTAGGCATCCCATTTAGAAGTCTGTCAAAGACCAATGTACAAGAACTGTGGATTAACAGCATGGACAGAGCATGGATTAACGTGCTTACATATTTCTGGAAACAATAATTTTTTAAACAAGCACATTAAATAAGAATTGAAGCTCTCTTATTCAGATTTCTAATTGGATTTCATGATTACAGCCAGAGACAGCACAGGAAATTAGGACAAAACTAGCTGAAATCATGGAATATTTTTTGTATGAGACACTGAAAGTAGTACACAAAAATTCTTGGTTATAATTATCCTTCAGAGACTAGAGATTTCTACATTTCTGTGGAAGCTTTTCTGTGAATTCCAGTACAAGCTCCCAGTTATTTAGAATATGCCTCTGAAGATGGGGTAGGGGGGAAGAACCCTCAAGTTTTGGATATCTAAAATTGACAAAGCAGAGACATTCAAATCTCCTGAATGGAATTCATTAACATCTAAGTAGACATTTGGTGGCACAAAAGTTTCACAAATATTCTCAATTCCTTCCCATAAGAGCAGAAAAACCACTAATTATCAAGCACAACTCCTCAGTAATTTTCAGATTTTTTCCTATGCAGCTTAATTTACCACTAACCAAAGATCAAAGCAGCCAAGGAAAATACTATCTCATCCTGTGGAAAAGGAAGTTAACGAAATGTATTAGGTATTACGTTATCACCGTTATTGACAATCATCATTCCTATGTATCTGCTGAAGAACAGTCCAGAGGTATTGCTCCCATTTATTTTGTTCTGTACAGGAGCTAAAATCAAAGTTAGACAAAACTCAAAGAGCCCTTTCATTGATCAGTTCTAAACAGTATGGCATTTGCTCTGAATGAATATAAAACACCTCGTTGATATGGTTGGACTACTTCATGATTGTTTTCATGCCAAGTAAGAGCTTTAGTCAACACGTCAGTAAGAACAATTTAAGAACGTATTTTCCTAAGGCCAACAGAAACCCCTTCCTGTTCAAATTAACAAACATTAAACCAATTATTTACTGATGTTTTTCAGAACCACATCACCTTATTTAAGGGTTAAATAGAAGCAGCCTAAAGTTTATAGCAGAAGTGACTGAACTGTTTTTGGCGCAGCTTATTATAAATTGTGGCTCTAGGCTGCAACTGTCCCAAGACTGCCATTGTGTATTCCAGACACATTATAAAACTTACAATCTCAGACTTGCCTCCCTATTTTAGTTTTCCTTTTTTTTTTCACCCATACTCCCTTTTGGCATAGTATACTTTAATGGTAGGCTGCATCTTTTTTTGATTAATCATGGTGGCAAGAGAACAAATTAAAAAAAAAAAAATTAATTGCTATACTATGAAATTATTAGTGCTGGAACAATTCCAGAGCAGCCCTGTGTCAAAATAAATTCTGGCCATTCAACATCTGCTAAGAAAAAAAAATCCGTAGGAAAATTTTAAAGTGGTAATATCTATTAGAATATACTTAAAGGCAGAGATTCTCTCCCTCAAGTTTCTCAGTAAGGAAATTTTGTTTTCTTTGGAAACAAAATACGTGATTCACCTATGTATTCATATTTCAGTACAATGTCTTTTCTATGCTGCCCGTGTTGCTAAGGCTAAAACTGAAAAGAGATACCAGCTTCAGCATGAAACCATCATATCTTTGCGACTAGTTTTAATACTCAAATGCAGTTCTACAAATACCTGCTTTGTCAGCACACACATGCAAGTATCATCACTTAAACCATCCAGAGCAGATGTATTTTGATATAACAAGACAGAAAACTCGCTTTTGGTTTTTATATGATAGAAGGGCAAGAAAGGTAAATAAAGTTATTTATTTATTCTCATATGGTCTTCTCACAGTTTGGGAGACAACAGAAGGCATCACAAGTTTGTCTAAAAAACAACTGAAATAGTTTATGTAATATTTATCATAAAGGTTTTTTAAAAAAATTACTTAGACAAAAGGGACCTCTGAGGGCCACCTAGTCATACCACCTGTTCAAAGTACAGCTAAACCCAAAGTTAAATCCTGATTAGTCAATGCCTCCTTCAATCAAGTTCTGAAGATCCCAAAGGGTAGACAGTTTTCATGCATTATCTGTAGAGTAACCATGACTGTAAAGGTTTTGATAGCATTTGCATGTAGAAAATAAGACCAGAGATGTTACAAAAGGAGAAGCAATGTAAACAAACTCATGCTTAACCAATGGAAGATATTCCATAGATACAATGAGATCAAAATAATTCAGATTATCTAGGGCATGAGAGAAATGGTTCTTTACAGCTTTCACCAAGTTGGTTCTTGTAAAGCAGGCATGATATTCAAAGTCCTCAAGATCAAGGAGGTTGTCAGTTTGAAAAGGACAACAGATTACTAACAAGGTTTTGCTTTGCACCATTTTAAGATGCGAGGCTTTCCTGATTTTAAGTAACACAATGTGTAACTCTTGAACGCTGCTTCAGCTTATCTTTGGTTTCTGCAACAGTTCTAACTGACTCTGATTCACCACACCTAATCAATACTTCTGACTTTTGTTAAGACTCTGCTAGCCTCAAGTAAAGTCAACCTTCCTAATACCTGGCAGCTCACAAGGCTATTTCTAACCCCAGACTCACTAGTAGCACTGAGCATTGTGTACTTTCCATCTAAAACATACTTTTAAAATTAGAAAAAATAAATACTTTAAAAATTAATTGAATTTCACTGCTGTTTCATACACATTTAGTAAACAGAGCCCTTAGCACTTAACAGTGTAAAGCAAATTTTCTCTTCAAGCTCCATTCCCACAAGACTGCAAAAATACTAATTACCAGTCACAAGGAGTAAGAAGGAAAATAGAGTAAGTTTTGCTATCTACTCCCTGCCATCTGGCTGCTCTAATAACAGGGTGACCCTTGAGATTCTCTTTTCTGCTTCCACCTGTTTAAGAGGAAGTAAGCTTCAGACTACAAGAAAAGTTTAATACAGTAGACCAAAGCCTCCAAACAAAGTAGCTCGATGTGAAGGGCAGAGGTTCTTTTATGATTTCACTTTTCACAAACAATTCTGTCCAGTAACTCCTTTTGGTATCAAGACCAATTACCACAACATCAAGTATGGCCTGTATTCCATAATCACCAAATCAGTAAGAATAACTCTTAAAACAATCAGAGCAGCGTTATCTTGAAATACAATGCCAACTTGTTTATAACTGAGGTTTTATGAAGATAGTAAGAAACTGGCATCTTACACAGCTAGTAAGAGACTAGGCAGCTGAACAATCTCTAAACTACCTGGAACACCCTAGGTAGTTTACAGCATTACAGCTATAAAACACTGTAAGAGCTCTGCTTCATATATTTTACAGTTTAAGTTGTCTTCCCTCCTGTTTCAGGTTGTTGGGGTATTTTTGTCAATAAAAGTGAAAAGCAGCAAGCAGAATAAAAGCCAGTGCTTAAAGATACCGTCAAGTCTTCAGCATTTGCTTGGTTTTATTAATTGGTTGTTCACACACACATGAGCACTGTAATCTTCTTCCAAGGCCTAGTCACTCCAAAATTCAGTGGCAGGTAATTAAGTACTCCTTACCTTCAGAATTATTCTAGTAGCTTCTTAATTAAGTACTCCTTACCTTCAGAATTATTCTAGTATCTTCTTTACTAGAGCCTCCATCTACTCGAGTCACTCTATATTCCAACCACTGCTGAACGACAGCTTTCTCTTCTGCAGTACTTCCAAGCAGCTGGTCTTTCTTAGCCTGTTTAACTAGGTGGGCAGCTATGGTCATTAATCCTGTCAGACCAGGACCATTGTTTGTTTGAAGAACAGGAACCTAGAAGAGGAAACAAAAGTGTAACACTAAACAACTCATTCAAAAAGCAGTCTCTATAAGAATAGCTATTTTTTTTTTTTATAGCCCCTCAAAAGGATCTTTAAAGCAATATATCAGAATTCAGAAGTATTTGTACTAAGGGTAGTAACATCAAAAAAAGTGTATGTTCTCTTTCTACTCTTTGGGGTGGTTTATTTTCAGTTTTTACAGAAGCAGCGTATTTAACACACGCACGTAGACAAACCAAGACACCTTTAGCTCCAATTAATCAAATTTCTTGCTAATATTGGCAGAATAGTACTGCTTGTTCTAACACTGGCAGAAATCTTATTAACTAACTTTTAACTTATTTTCAAATTCAGGACTCTGACTTAAGATTGTAAAGTCAGTAGCATCCAATTTCTCTTTGAGCAGACTGCAGTAGCCAGACTTACTGAAATGCTTATTCATACTTACTGTTCTATTCCCAAGTGCTCTGACAGACATTAGTAGTTCACCGGTATGAGGGGAGGACAACACAACACACCTCTAGCTTTAACCATGTCTTTGTTACTAACATTAGCACATGTTAAACTGTGGGAAACGAAACTGAACAGCTGAGAGTCAGAAATGAAGTGAATGAGTTGAAACTCACTACAACAGACTAAAGCCCATTCAGTCATTCATGACATCAAATGTTAGAAGAGAAACAGATTAAAATGCAATACTTTTTTTAAAAGTATCTGACCACACAGAAGAGCCCATCTATGTTCAGATTTAATTAACATAAGGTGTAAGTTAAAAGCATAATATTAATTTTGCAGTTGTACCAAGAGTCTTTGACTACTATTCAATTTTTTCACTGAACATGCAGTCAGAAAAACTACAGACAGATCTAGTTACTTGATTTTTCAGACTTATGCTTTACAGTAATAGCATTAAAATACCAGTTGGGTTGTTAAATAATTAACAAAGCTTTTGCAACAAAGAATGCATATACTGATATTCAGGACTGTAATCATAGACAGTAAATAAAGTCAAGAAAAAATCATACAAAAACATAAGGCAACCGCATAGCTTCTTTTCTCTGTTGTCCTTCTCTGAGAGAATCACATAAAGGCCCTCACACATTTCTGACACTCTCAGCCCCACATTACATTTTTCATGCCTCAGGTGCCCCTTAAACCCCAGAACTTAATGTTTCCATATGAACTTCAAAACGTCAAGACATCTACTTTAAAAGAGCAAAATATTTAAGATCAATAGTTCCTCACTACAGACGAACTTCTGATACTAAAACCGCATCTTTTTTCACATAACGTAACCACACCAGCACAGATATAACTTGCACTGGCACCAGGAAAACACAGGGAGAAGGAGAGGGGTGTAAGAACAAGTACATTTTAAGCCGACATCCCTCCAACGACGCACGATAACCTTTCCACAGGCAGAGAGGTTTCCAGAACCTACGAGTAGGTAGCGAGGCCCGACAGCCACAACTTAAGGCGGGTGGTGACGGAAGGGGTTGCGGGAGAAAAGGTGAAGCCCCCTGCTCAAGGGGAAGAGCTGACCGTGCGGGGA
>NW_009199080.1:1146-2529 GCF_000690835.1 Fulmarus glacialis | reverse complement strand
TTCACCCGGTGGGAAGGTGCCTGGTCCCTGTCGGGGAGAGATCGCGGCAAGGTGAGAGCTTCTTCCCAGCGCAGAGGTGCAGCCGGGAGGTGAGGGCACCTCGCGGCCCGCGGCCAGGGCGTGCATTTTCCCACGGGATGTTGAAGAGTTTTCCCTTTGTTGAAACAAAAATTCTCTGCCAAGAAGAAAAGGATATAAGTGTCAGAGACTGTGGAAGGAGAATATTCTCACCCCTGCAGTGACGGCTATGAAGTCTCGATCCCAGGGAGGGAGCCGAAGCCACAGCAGTGCCCAGCCCCGAGACACAAGCTGCCCACCGCCCCCGGGCCGGGAGAGCAGGAAACTCAGTGGGGGGCTAAAAATCACGGCTTTTTGAGACCCATGCTTTCGGAAATGGAAATTCCTCTCATTTTAAGTTTTATTGGCTCTTCGGCTCAGCTAGGAACTTCCTAATGAAAACGCTGATTTCGTGACACAAAAAGACTCCAGGAACAGGAGCCCGTGAGAAAATCGGTAAATAAATTCCTCGTGGCTTGCAAATGCCTCCTGCGTGAAAGCACCCACCCATGCTGGTGGCCCCGCGCACGGGCAAAAGCCATGCCGCCGGACGGAAAGAGCCCAGGCTAATCACACTGCACTCCCTTCACCTCCGCTCACAAAATCCACCTCATAAACTGAGTGTTTCCATCAGGTTGGAAGGGGTAGGGACACCTGCTCTGCTCTTCCACCCCCAGTGCACAGGGCAAAGCACAGCAAACCTCATCCTCCCTGCGGAGACGGGCACAAGCGTTTCACAAAGCGGCTAACTGGGAGAAAATGAAACCTGTTGGGCTGTGGCACATCGTCCCCGAGAGCAGGTGGCAGAAGCGCTGTGGGAGCACCTAAAAGTACTCCAAAAGGAACACGCAAAGCTACACACCGGCACCGACGGGCACTGACCTGTCTGTCATTAACCTCTAAAGTTTTTCTCACTCCGTGTCAAAAGTGTTTAGGGTGCTTTAAGATATATTATTGATCATACATTTAATAATAAACAGTACAATTAGCCAATGTTAGCTATACACACTTGACCACAGATGAGACAAGTCATTTTGCACAACACCATTTTACAAACACTCACCTGTTACAAGTTCATGACTTTTTCTTCCTGCTAGTGGCTCTAAATGGAAAACAGAATATGGGGTGGGTTGCAAAGGAAGGGGCAAGAAGTCACGAAATCCCTTCCCCTTCCCCTCCCTCACTAACGGTGCCTCGCGGGCTCTGCCTCCTGCTCCGCAGCCCCCGCAAACCCCGGACCCCCGCACCGCCAGCGCTGCGTCCCTGCAGCCGAGCAGGGCAGGATGCGGCCGCGCAGCCTCTCGCCTGGCGAGAGCCGCTGGCACC
>NW_009199080.1:0-1085 GCF_000690835.1 Fulmarus glacialis | reverse complement strand
CTTGGAGAGTTTCTGTTCTTTATATCTGCTGGAGGGAGGGGGAAAGCAAAGAAGAAAAATAATAATCTGTGAACAAAAATATTTGCTGAAGCGGTAGTGCTGACTGCTGCTCGACCAGCCTGACAGCCAGGCACTTCAATAGGCTGTCACGACTGATACCAATATTTAGTCTATCTTGGCTGAATGTTTGGCAAAATCTGTACGTTAAATGTTTTTGATGGAACAAATTGAGGCTTAATTACATTTCACAGTCTTTCTACTGGAAATGCCACTGAAAAGGCTATAAGAAATGACTGATCTGTATAATGTATGGGTGGGTTTCCATGTTCTTGGCAAGAAAAATACAAAATAAACACTTTAAACATTAAAAGGGGCTGGTTTAATAGTTCAGAAAATCGCTAATGAAGTAAGGAGGAGGACCTGTGGGGTGCTGAGATACAAAAAGCCAGCCAGCCCGCACTCTGCAGCCCAGCTTTCCCCGGCGTTGTTCCCAATTACGGAGCTGTTCAGGGTGGATTTGTGCCTCCCTGGCTGTTTCACAGACGTTCTTAATGTGCGTTTTCACTTGGATCGTGGTGCCTTCCGGCCGGCGCGCTGCTGCACAAGGAAATTAAAGCCGCGGGCGAGGGGCGAGCGCTGCAGACAACCCCCAGCCCCAGCACCGCCGCGCCGTCACCGGTGCCGTCACCGCAGGATGCACCAGCAAAGGGCCATTTCTGCCAATTTTACCCTGTTGAACTGCACCTCATTTTGCAAATCGTCTGACTGAAACGGATGGAGTCGGTGGCAGAGTGAGTTGGCAGCAGGGGTAATGGAGCCAAGACCAAGGAAGCTGCTTGTTTATGAAATAATTTGTGAGTCATGGCTCGGTCCTTGGAGACAGCGAGTTTCCACGACTACTGCACGTCTGTCAGGGGAGAAGGGAGGAAACAAAGCCACAGCAAAAGCCACCTCTGTGCTCTAATTCAGAAGGGAAACAAATTCCCCACGGAAATACAGAAATAAAGCACATGGGGCTGCCTCTCCACAACAGCCCCGTCGGGATCAGGGTTTCTGGAGGAGCAAGGGCCGGCCCCACATCCCGC
>NW_009199079.1:12134-46655 GCF_000690835.1 Fulmarus glacialis | reverse complement strand
CGCCCCGGCCGGGGGCGGTGGGGAGGAGGGCGAGCGCGCTGGGGTGTGTTAGCGCTTGGGGTGGGTGGGCGCGTGGGCCGGTAGCCCGGGCACCCCGCACTGCGTGGGAGAGCGCAGGCCGGGAGGTGTGAGGGTGGAAACACTCCACGAGAGTAGGAAGACGGTCCCATCCCTGTGAATGGCGCAGCAGAGAGCAGCACGGTGCCTGTGCGCTCTTTCAAAGGCTGCTCGGTGGGGAAGAGTTCAACGAGGGGCAAGGGCCAGGACAGCGGGTCTGGGCAGCCTGCCTCGCCGTACGAAACTGACGTCTTCACCCCATTCGGCTCAGCAGAGGACGGGGGAAGAAGAGGTGATTTGATTATGGCGTGTAAGCGCCTACGCAGGAGGATTTGTCATAGCAGAGAGCTCTTTAATCTACCAAAGACATAAGAAGAACCAAAGGACAGAAGCAGGAGCTAGGCAAATTCAGGCTGGGAACAATGAAACACCTTTTGTGTTACCGTAAGGGTACTGAAACACGATTTATATAAAGCAGTACTGGATCGTGGATCTCTTGAAATTTTAGCTCTACAATAGATGACTTCCTCATACAAACCACATATAAATAATCGCTACATCTGCTGGATTGCGGTTATGGAGAAAATTCTGTGGTCTTTGTTACTGTGGAGATCAGCCTAGATGATCACAGAGCAGATGATCAGAGCAGTAACTCCAGGTTTTCCAATCTATTGATATTAATGACTTAGTTTCTGATGCACTCCAAATTGAGAATACCCCTTCAGCCTCATTCTCCCCTTCTTGTGCATCCATCCTGGGCACTGAACCAGGCAAGACTCTTGAAAAAGTAGTGTGCACTGAGTGTGATCCAAAGACAATCGTAATGCACACGTGAACTTGTATGAGGGAAGGTTGCAAACAAAAATGTGTTCTGTATTTTCTGACTCAGAATTCTTGATTTATAATAATGACTAATGAAGCATTTCATTGTGTTGATAACATTCAAATTACTGAAACTTAGAAACAAAGAGAAGGCACAGTACATGAAATGTTTCTAGTTCACCAGGAAGTATTTGGGGACTGTGGGTAGCTTGGAAGTAAGCAGTGCCACAAAGATACAGCTTAAGTATTTTATATACATAGTACCTGTAAGTTACTATTCAGTCACTGTACCTTTTTGAAATAAGGTGGATACTGTAAGTTGTATTTCAGTTTTTCTAGGAAGAATTCGTTGGAAATCCTCATTGACAGTAAGAATTTTAACTCTGTGGTTTGCTGTAGTCTCTAATCCCTTCTGTCTGCACATTCTTGACAGTATCAGACTTGTGAGAAAAATGTGTTTAGTTATTGGTGATGAATCAGAATACAGAGATTCTGTAAATATACAGGAGGTGATGTAGATAATTGAAATAGATTTTTTTTTTTTAGTGGTTAATACTGCTATGTAGAATATTTTTTTCCCATTCTACATATGGCTTTATATCCCATATCCTCAAGCTTGTTGTTTTCATTAATGTCACTATCTTACTCTCTCTTAAGTTCTTTCCATACTTCCTGTGTTTCTCAGCTCATGTCAATTAGAGCTCCAAAATACGTGTCCTTCACTTGCTAACTTGTTCTCGTATTCTGTGCTGCTCTCTACACCGTTTACAGCTCTGCTCCATCAGTGGAGCAGAGGTGGAGTGTTTCACCTCTAGCAGGCTTAACACGTCTGGCTTCTTTTTTGTAGTTAGTGATCCCCCTTTTCATATTTGTTCTTAAAATTTGTCATTTCTCACTGAAAACATATGAATGTCTTACTAGACTAAATATTGATCTGACATATTCAATTTTTCTCTTTTTTCCCCTGCAAGAATTTAAACTTTCCATGAAACAAAAATTCTGAGAAGTCTGTTTTAAAATTTCTAAATGGACCTATCAAAATGTTTTAAATAAAACATACACTTTAGGAGTTTTGTTTCAGTATTTCTTCTCTTTATTCCATTGTTTGACTTTAATTTTTTTACATCATGTTCTGGTGTAATTCAGTATTCAACAGGATAACATACATGTTTTGATTATATTCTGTCAACATATTTCTACAAAAAGAATATCTTTCTTTGAAACTTTTAGATTTTGTGTAATCAGCATTTCCTAGCAGAAGGCTACCCATCAAAAAGTTTTTAATCATTTCAAGGATTGAAAATTTAGCCCACTATTTTCACCATGCTAAGGATGAAAGCAAAGCTTTTAAGGATAAGATGTTTGTTCGCACATAGTGGACAAGTGAGGCATAAGCTGTTGGAAAGGGGAAATTAATTTCTAATCTTATTAGTTAATAGATGGCTTATTCCCAGCTTTATCATCGTACGTTCTTTTTCACAGCATCTAACTGATTTAATACAATTCTGTTTTTTCACATTCTTACATTTTCAGCTTGCAGTCCTCACTGGGATGCATACAAATCAGCAAACCTCAGCATTTCAGAAAAGTCGGGGTAGTGAGGTTGAAATAGAAGACGACCAGTGTAATAGGTGTGAATATGGGTAAAGAATTTGAGAAAGAGCTACCACCTCTTGAAGTCAGAGCTTTGCCTGCAGAGGAAATCCTTGGGAAAGGATTCGAATAAGCTCTGTGGAGTGAAGAGGTACAGTCCATATAAATATAGTCTCCATCAAAATGCACTTTGAGTATTGCCAGAAGAGTTCACTGACTCTAAAATGGATCAGGTGATTACGATGAAGTGTCAGGAGAGTATAGGAGGTCTCAGATGTCTTGAGCATATCATGTTTCAAAAGCATCCAGTTCCACCTAGAGAATTAAGCGTTCATAATTTAACACAATCTGTAGGCAGAACTCCAGAGAAGAGGCAAAAGAAAATTCTGGTGACAAAACTGAGTTGCATTTGGTAGCCTGAGACAATCTGCATTTGTGAGGCTGGTGCTCTATAGCAGCTGTTGCCATTATGAGCCCTAGAATTTGTGTGAGACTTAGTTTGGATAATTTTGAAAGGTACTGATTTTTTTTTTGGTGGATAAAGCAGGTTTGAGAACAGAAACGCACCGTGAACTAATAACATCGGCAAAGTTCTCACTGCAGCCTCAGACAGAGCACTTATTGCAATAAAATCATAAATGCACAGCATTTGTCCTGCTGGTATAATCTAGTAATCTAGTAGATATATAATCTAATATAAATATAATCTAATATAAATATATAATCTATTTTTTTTAGCAAAAGTTAAATGTCACGTTTTTTAACATCAGTTGGTCTGTATCACGAACAATGGTTATGCATACTTAATCGTAAACAATACTTACATGTGCTTTCTAATTTGTTTTCCTTAACTAAGCAATAATGTATTTCAAAGTTAAAAATGAAATTATCTAAGATATGTGCCTTCCTAAAATTCCCACCAACAGTCCATGTGTATTAGCTAAGAACATACAGAACAATTTTTCCTATACTTTTTCTGTACATACTATGGTGGTTTGAAATTTGTTCATCTGCTGTTAGTTGGTTGTCAGGTGTCATTTTTGCCTTATTTGCCTCCAAAGCCA
Source organism: Fulmarus glacialis (assembly GCF_000690835.1). Classification (NCBI taxonomy): domain Eukaryota; kingdom Metazoa; phylum Chordata; class Aves; order Procellariiformes; family Procellariidae; genus Fulmarus; species Fulmarus glacialis. Next base: position 43,119 of record NW_009199079.1, on the reverse strand, counting down.
ACCCGAATCAGTATGAAAAGCATACTCGAGCACTTAGCCATACCATTAATTTTCATGGAAAAAGGCACTTTGTGGGGAAGAAAAAAAAAGGGTGCAGCTTCAAGGTAACAGCAAGACATCAATTTTCTGCGTTTGAAATTAACATAATGCTTTACATAATGATCCTCTCTGCTGATCATTAAAATAACATAGTTACCTCGGCAACTGGAACAGTCTGCAAATGTTATCTGGTGATACATAACACATTCTAAAAATACATACAACAAATAAGGTATGAAACATTATCATTTGGGAAAAAATATTTTTTTCAATAAAAATACCTTCTGGTCTAAGCAGATTTTTGTGAGAACATTTCAGTTTAATGCAACTTTGTTTTTAATCAAAACTGATTTTATTTGCTCAAAACCTGAAGACCCAATGTTGTTTCATTTCCTGACAATGGAAAACAGTAGTTGCTTTTCAATTACAACTTGCATTTGTCTTTAAATGTTTCAATGGCAAATGTTCAGGAAATCAAATTTATTTCTAAAGCAAGGGTTGCATGCTTAAAAAGCTGCTGGAAAATATGGCACACCAAATAATTGACTGATGAATTCGATCGTTGACTGCTTTAGATCGGAATGTATCCACTGTCATTGCAGCCCTCTCATTCTCTTCTTGTTGGTACCCTCGTGAGTCTAACCTGAACAACTGAGATCTAATGGGAGTGAAATGAACAGGCATTGACACCCTTCACCTTTTTTCTTTTTCAAGCAAAACTCAATTAACTCTGTTCACAGATGGTTTTGGCTGTCTTAAAATGAATTTTTGTGTATCAATGATTTACTGAAAAATTTTGCCAGGACCTAGTTACCAGCACATCTCCCATTAGAATGGAAAATTGCTCCCAGCTAAGTAAGTTGGTTCATATCCTGTAAGTTCTCTTTCATTCTTCCTGGGTATTGAAGCAGCTACATTCTTGAAACACCCTCTTCCCCCCACCTCTGCCACTCACTGCCTGCCTTTCTCTCTCCTGGGAGTGTACTAAGGAATACTTCCCATTTTCTTGGGATTCGCTATAATTTTCCAGTGAAGTAGCGTTAAAACAATTCCTTAGAATTCAGATTCATTTTAAGTACTAAATTGAAATTAATGTAAATATGATTTGCTGTTGAATTTGCTCGTGTAATTTGGCTAATATCTACAATTTTTTTCAGCTAATACTGTCTGAGATATCAAACACATTGATCTTTTTTGTCCTTTTTAAAGCTACATCTTTGTGTGGGCCCCCATCAAGGCTTATGAAGTAAATCGAAGCACTTTTTCAGTGTATTTTGAAAGCTACTGATGTAGATGTAATTTCAGTGCAAAGATGTCTGAAGACTGCTAGGAAATTGACAATTCTTAATGTATTTGAGCATGTTGCCATCACCCATGTTTTATTCAAACACTTCCCCTTTTGCTGCTGAAAATCTGGTGGCAAGATCGCTCTGAGAGAGGCTCTGGGAACATGTAAGTGGTCCTTTGATAGAGTATTGCTCCAATAGAGATAACGGGATCTTTGCTGTTGGAAGCAGGAGTGGACCCTTTGTTTACAAATCACTTTGCAAATCCACAGCAAATAATCTCATATTAGGATTTATTTTCATTGGAAAATATGAATCAGTAATGGCCAGGCTGTAACTATCTTTGATTTTGGACAATGACAGCAAGAGACTGAAAGTACCTTGCATATTTCTTACAGGCTCCCGTTTCAACCATCATCCTTATATTTGATTGCAACTGTTTTCTAGGGCTAGACAACCGTAAAAGATTGAGGCCAAGGCCTTTCCTCAGATTTTGGTTGTCCATAGTTGGTGTCCTAGTGTCGCTTCCCAAATCGCCAGTCCAAGCCAATGCCATGCTACAGCTACCTGTCAGGATGACATCCAAGCACACATCTTTCCCTTCTTTCACCCTTGTTGGCAGAGGAAACCTGAGTGTATGAACTGGGAGATCACTGCAAGGTATTCATTTGGTCCCCTGAACTGGAGAATGGATGGAGTAGGATGTAAGTCCATCACAGAGCATGCCTGCCCTACAACATAGGCATAATTATCCTGGAGCATCTGAAGAGGGACTCTAAAGGGATCCATATCATTCTGCCTGAGCAGAGGAGAGGTTGGGACACGGGTCTCCGTCTTAAAATCTTAGCCTCACACTAAAATGTTTAAAGCCAATAATAAAAGTGTTAATTACACCATCAAATTTTATAACGATTCCTAAGACCTTTATCCTCTCTGACATCTAATGAGGGAGTGCATGCTGTCTGGGGCCTTGATTAGCTCACAAAAAGGAGAGATTAGAGTATTAGCCATTACTGAGCAGATGGATCATTACACAGGATCTTAAGCCAAGAAATAAATATTCTAAGTCAGTCACATTTGGAAGATACAAAATATTTAAATAAAGCTTTAAATACCTGGGGAGATTAACAAGGATCTAACTTACTGGTGTGACAACATACATACCAGATGATGGAATGAAGAATGTGTAAGGCTTTCACATCTTTTCTGGGTTTAATGAAGCTCACTCAGTCACGATGGGTATTTCTAGTCAAGAGACTATGGGCGACAGGAATCCTGTGCATGAATATCCAACGTAGGAGACTGCAGTCAGGTGACTCATCTACCCATTGCTGGTGACCTAGTATTATTCATACTGTGTTTTCTCTATTTATTGGTGCAGCAGTGGTTGGTTTGGTATTTTTAGGAATACAGAAATAATGAGTACTGTAGGGTTTTGTTTTGCTTGCTTTTTCAAATTAGGATACAAAAAGAGCTGGAAATGTTGATCAAGCAATTTACAGAGGTGGAAAAATGACAGGCTTAGTTTGAATAATGAGCTCTTTACTTCACTAGGAAATTTTAAGTATTTAAGTCTATATTTTTATGAAAAAGCCAATTAAAAATCATTACATTGTCTGTGTATCAAACTACTCCATATTTTGCTATTTGGCTGGTTTTACACGTTTGAGTTAGTTTGTTGGTCCCAGAACAACTTTTTGAATTGGTTTACACTTTGACATTACATTGAAGGCACTGCTATGAGCCTAGGAATATATGCTTAGAGTCTCCAAAAAAATGTATTTCACTCACGTTCTTTGTTACAAGTAAGACACTTCACCATTTGGAATAAGAATGAATGCAGAGCCATTTAGAGAGAGGGCTGAATCAAGGACAACTATAATCTCTCTCGGTGGTTGGATATGATGAAAAGGAGTTTCTTGCCTCTGAAAAAAAATCTTAAAATTACTCTAAGTATGGTATTATTAAGGTATGTCATTTGTGTACTGTTCCATTGATTTCTATACCTGATGTTTGCAAATTCTAACCTTCTGCCCTGCAAACTCTGCCTGGAAGTGGATAAAGTCTCCATCTGCTTGTAATGTTTTCTAGACTGTCTACACTCCCACTGATACCTGTGCAAACTCCTGACTACTAAACTGTATCACAAGGGGTTAAATAACTTCACGCCAAGCCCACACCAACTAAATTAGACAATATTCCTGTGGCTGGCTGAGTCAGAGAGCAAAGAATTCTGAAAATCCTGGGGCAGAAGCTGCAGGCATAACATCACAGGTTGTAGTCAGAACTATGGATGTGGGGACCACCTTTCCTAGAGTCATGTATACATGAGCAGAAAAACAGATTGCGGCGTACAAGCGGCATGCAAGTCTCAGGCTGTGAGAGTCCAGTGCTACAAGTTCAGTCTGCAGATTTTTTCTTCTTTCACTGATCTTGCCTATTTCGTTTTCTTGTTTCTTGCTTTCATTGTGCCTTTTTCCAAGCATACGTCCCAGTTGCTGTTTTCCCTGTTTTCCTTCTGCTTTCTCTAGTGGTCTTGTAGTCTTTGGCAGGTCTGTTGTGAAACATACACAACGCCCTCCTTTTCCTCCAGCAGCTCTTCTTTCCCACCCGTCTTGACTGTTATCCACTAGTCACGTGCAAATTGCTCAGGTGGATCACTTTTTTATTTTTCCAGAAATAGCCAGGTTTCTCCTATTCAAAAGTACTGTTTTGGTGTATCAAATAGAAATCACATAGTATTAGGTATAACCTCTGAGGGCTTCTAACCGGTAGTGCCCACACAGATATAGTTCATATTGCTTACATGATGAAAATTTATTTGTATAATATGAACTTTGTCTACACTTTAAACATTATGTGCAATATTTATCATGGGTGCTCAACATAAAAGTAGCGGAAAAGTTTAAATAAATAATGCTGAAATTGTCTCATCATTCCATATCTGAAAGCGATGCAAAAAGCTAATGACTCTTTAATAGCTGGGCTAAGGCTTTTAATCCTCGACAGTGTTCTTGCTGTGATTGTTTTTCTAGCACTGGCCTACTTGTAAGTGCTTTGGAGAAAGCGTGGGGCTAAAGCACTCTTCATATTAGTCTGAAGGTATCTCTTGCTGGTGATTTAAGATTTTAAATAGAAAACAAAAGTTAAAAATGTCAAAACTGGGCAACAGAGCTACTACAAGATGCTGCTGGGCTGACACGCATAGAGGAAAATCCCATCAGGTTAAAAATAGAAACTTGTTCCACCCATGGATTAACTTTATCTCTAATCCACTCATGTTCTGCCACATGGCACACTACCTACACACACAAACCGTGTGAGGATGAGGACAGAGGTATGAATTTACATTAGACGGTAAATTCCTATCCATTTTTATAGTTCCGAACTGAAACAAACCTGGAAGAAATGTGCAAACATCTTTCAAACACATAATACCAGTCATTTATCTGCACACTAATGTTTATGGAGATACAAATCCATCAAACTAAAAATGGTCCATGGTTCAGACCAATGATCGCTGCGGGTCAGTTAATTCACTCTCCAGAATTATCTCTGCTGACTTCAGTACGCAGCGTATTACGCTGAACAACTTGTAAATTCTATGTCTATTCAATGCTATGGATTTACATACCCGGTTTGTCTCTAAAATTGCTTACATATCTGTCATTCATGAGAGACAAGTTCATCCTTTTGGGAGTCTTCTGAAACGTGCTTCTCACCGTATATGTACTTTCAGTATTGAAACTTAATTGAAAATTGTAAAACTTGCAATAAATTTTAAGATATTTATTTGATTAGATCAACAGGGGACAGATTCTTCAGAGGCATTATCTGTTGAGTGAGATTAAGGCAAATGCAACATTTAGCACTCCTGTGCAAACAGCAATCCAGTCTTGCTCTTCTAAGCAAACTGCAGTTGAAATCCAATCACTAGTATCGTATTTAAGATGAAGTTGCCTTCTAGCAATTTTGCTGTTACAACTTTATTATGGTTAAAGAGATAAGAGTTACTTGAAGCCGCTACTGTGGTTTGTTCATTGTTTTTTAATTACCACTACCCATAGACTCGCACTTTGGCATTGGCCACATGCAGCTCGGGGAGAGAGAAAGGGATATGTAAAAAAGTGACTGTGGGTAGCATTTGCCTTTCCTCCTTCCAGCACAGCCAGACCATAAATGGATCATTAGCAAAAGAGAGAATAGCTTGAAGCTATTGTGGAAAACATTTGTCTGTAGCATCCCTGGAAGCAAGGGAGCCAACCAAACATGGGGGATTGTACATCTGCCTGCTGTTGTCTTGGGCAGCGTCTAGGTGAGAGCTTTAAGATGGGAAGAGATGCAGAGCTATGTGCTCTTCACAGATTCTTCTTTGCCGGGGGTTTGCCAGTAAAGACTGCTTTAAACCCACAGTGATTTATACCAGATAGGGTGACTTTAAAGTTTTGCAGCGCTTGTGAGAGGTCAGGCTCCAGCCTAAATGAGTCTCAGCATTTCAGAAAATACAATAGCTAGCAAGCACCCTGAAAACATTAAATTCAAATCTGTTTTTTCCCTTTCCTTGTAGGATTTTGCAGGAATGTTGCATCATTGCTCTTATCCTCCTTATAGTTTATTTGTTTTTATAAAAGAGACAGTGTATCTAATTATTTGCTTAATGGAAAATGTACGTACAACAGCTAAAAGTGATGACATTGACATTCCAAACAACTGTAAGATACAAGAGGTCTGGTAAGCTAAATATTAGTCTTACAATTAGACAGTTGCTAACTTCATTTTAATTATGTTGTTAATGAAACCATAGAATTCATGTAAATATAAAGGCAAGTTCTAGTTTTCCTTTTCAAAAATCATCTAGAATGGGGTAAATGAAGTTGTCTTTGAACAAGCAGTATGCCAAAATCTGTCCTCCACAAGTCATTGAAATTACTCCAGATCCTGAAAGAAAATATAGGACTGTTTTATGTTAATTTTTATAGTGGAATATAAATATTATGATAAAACCTTAAACAGACATTCTTTTTATCTTCATTTTTTAAAAAATGGCCTGTCTACTTAAACATTTTGCCCAAGGCTTTAACCACCTACAAAGATATCAGCCTCAGCAGCTGCTGATGCAAAACCAGTTGCAGGACGGGGAATTTATTTGCCTGTCCCCACCATTTAGGAATTTACCGCAGCTGTCGATCCTTGTTATCCATCATATAAGAAAGAAGAACAGAAGCCAGTCCTTTCCCCTTAACTATTTTTCAAGATAATATATTCTAGTACAAAGCTATGCTTTTAATTTTACAGAAAATTAAACATTCAGAAATGCAGGTTTGCCATTGACTCTAAGGAAATGTGGTGACTGGGATTTATCTCATCTATCATAAGTACCTGTGCATAGTGTTTATAAAAATTGCCTCTTAAGGTGCCATTGATTCTTTCCATTGATTATAAAGGGTACCAAGGAAGACTAGTTTGGACAACTGTCTTTTTGACACCTGAATTAAGTGAGATAGTTTGATTAGTCAGGACTTAATCATGGTTTATTTCCAGAACGTGAGCGTATCTGCTGTTTGTTAGCAAGATTAACATAAACTGAGTACGTCCTAGTCTTAAAACAGAGATTTTTTAAAGCAGGGCAAATGTTAGCCCAGCATTACTTGCCTGTGCCATTAAAAGAAGTATAAATGAAAAGCATATATTTGTTCTTTTAATGTTGACAGTTCTCAAGTTAGTGAGACAACAGACATTTAGTAGAAACAATTCATACTGTAAATACTAATTTTCTACACAGAGTCTAAAAATTTAAACTTAAAAGAATGTAATTATACCTAATGCCAGCCACCAGTGTAACATCAGGGGGAATTCAGACATAACTGGAGAAGACATAACAAGGACATAACAAAGAGAAGAAAAGGAGAAATGTAAATTTTTAAACAATAAGGATGGGGACATGCAAACATTACATTATGTTATCAAAGGTCTGCTTAGTTATGTTTCAAAAATTATATACTTCACATTTATTGAAATTGCAAATGCATATTTAGGTTCTGATCATTCAGATACTTGGCCATACCATTAAGCTTAGCCTGGTGAGCGATCCCACTGGAAGGCAAGTCTTAAACCTAGTAAGTGTGCGCTAAACAGAGCTCTTTCTTAGACTCTCTGCTGAAGAAACGCCTTTTTTATTACTTACCTGTACACGGTTTAGCACAACAGAGACACCGATCCCCTGGTAGAGTGCCTACATATTGCTGCAATCCAAATAAATTAAGCTGCCTGACATTTTCCGTTTAATGGGTGATGCAGTGCATGAAAGACAGGCTGGGTCTGCACGCTGCAAGTTAGCCCTATTGCACAGCACGCTCTCTCCTGTGTCAGACACTTGCCCTTGCCTCACGCAAGCTGACCCACATCCCCACTCTATGGTCAACTGCAGGGCCATTATATGACCCAATATCGCCCCCTCCAAAAAGGCTGAGAGGGCTGTAGGGGAGGGAAGTGAGCTGGGAGGCACACTGCGTATGCTGGCTGCTCAGAGTCAGCCAGCGGAGCTTTGGTTGGCCATCTGAAAGAAACAATAACAAATCTGGGGTTGTTTGGACATCAAAATGCATCATCTAATATAATGATAGAAGACATCTTCCTGAATAAATCATATACAAAGCAGTTTTTGTTGTAATTTTTGTAAATTCCTTGATTTAAATACAAAAGTTATTCATAAGGAATAACAGTTGTTTAAATTCCAGGAAATAAAATTCAGTAGATGAGAAATTATGCTTAATTTTTTAAGATTAAGTCTCTGTTGGTCTCTGGCTTAACTTGTCATGAGAACTGGGGAATCCCTGTCTGTATAAAGTGCTAAAAGACAAATGGACAAAGCATTGGAAAATGGAAGATGAATTATAAAGTAGTCCTAACTTGTCAGTGATATTTTTCCTATATCTAAATTCTAGAATAAAAATACTAAGTTCGTCGTTATAGGAGAAAAGAATCCCCAAATGGGCTCTGGCAAGGATGGGGTTAAAATATATTTCCTAATCAGCCATAGCAGCATTCTGCTAAACAGCATGAGAAGAGAGGGCAGGTTACTGGGGACTGGCAAAAAGCGATGATGAGTCTCATTTACAGCAGCCAATTCCTTCCCTTTTCTTTCCTTTGAGGGGAAGAGTTTCAGGAAAAAAAAAAAAAGATGCTTCGATGGTAAAATTCTTTATTTTCTTCAATGAGATTTAGTTCAAATGATCTAACTTAAAAACTTTGAATTGGCTTTGCTGAAGCAAGCCTCATTTTTACTCTGAACGATAGCTGAAGTGTTAATGAGTAGATCTTAAAGTGTCAGGACATGGACAACTATTAATTTCTTGTTTTAGAGAAAAACACACCTCCCACATGCTGAAATTGTATCTAGGCTGGATCTGTTTGATATGAACTGTTAGACTGCAAACTAAAACTCTGAATTTTTTATAAGAAAATAGTTTTTTAAAATTCTGCAACAAAACCAGAATTGAGTTTTAAATGGCAGGATTTAAATACATGCATGAGCCAAATGAATGGAAAATAGAGATACATATTTATCTTTAAGGAAAAATGATTAAGTTAGTCCAGTAATACAGTAGATGAATCATAGTTGGTTGGTCCTTCAATTTGTGATACTATGCATATATTTAGCAGTAAACTGACTTACCGACTGAAGTTATGATGACATGAATAATAGTAACTGTTACAGCATAATCCCAAACCCATTCTTCCACAACCAGGGCAAACAGCAGACCACAAATGAAGAAAGTTATTTCCAATGATATCACAAGAACTGTAAATGAAAATAAGATATTTCAAGCACAGTTTTGAAAGGCTTTTTCCCATATTCAAAATGATAGCAATAGGAAGTTAAAATGTCTGAGATAGTTATGCAAATTATTTTTTACAGGATCGAATATTACACTAATGTTTTCATTATAAAGTTAATTTCTAATTTTGAAAAACATGAGGATTAACAGGATTATGACCAATGACAGGACTATGACGAGTTTATACAGCCCAGAGGAGAAATGGCGTGGCAATTTTACTTAGGGACCATCCACCCACCTTGCATATGGCGCCAAATAGATTTGGTTGATACTGACATAGATCAAATTTTTCTCATCCAAAACAGAATTGTGTGATAAAGGGGTTATGTTTGGTAGGAAACTTCATAGCTTTCTCCCTGTTGACTTCATTGCATCATATACATATATGATATATACCAGAATACATATATATATATCAGAACAATTGAAAAACAAGACATGCAAGGGGAGCAGAGGCCATCCATCCATATGGGTCTCATGGGACACACGAGCAGGAGCCTGGCTTTTCTCAGTGCTGATAGCAAGGCTGACACCGCTACCATGCGCTCACCGTGCCTGACAGTCAGCAGCTAGCTCTGTCTTGTGTTGACCCAGCAAAGTGTTAATGAAACTATGCTGCCAAAAGAGACTATTAAAGTTATCTGATCAAGAAAACTCCTTCTCTTGGTGATGAAATGGTGCATTTCTGTCCCCTGGCGCTTTCTCTGGAACATGCCGAGCCATGCCGTGCCACCAGCCTGCCCTGACGCGGGGCACAGCTCCGCAGCAGCCATGGCAGGGGCAAGCCGTGCCTCCCCCGGCGGCAGGAAAACAGTCTGGAAGGCTCGGAGCAGCTACGCCGGGAAGGGTGAGGAACCTCATCTGGTATTTGATGAGCTGTATTCTACACCACAGCAATGGAGTGGTGCTTAGCTTTCAGCTTGTTTACTTGCTACGACGTGTAATGGGATCAAAAATAATCACCTTTAGGGTGAAGTTTGACTTCATGCTCGGTGGCTACCTGGGATAGCAGGGGCTGAATGGAAAACACGTGACGTCTCTTCTAGCTGTAGTCCTGAATTCCCATACCACGGGCCATAATTGTGCAATTGTAATTCATATAGTTTTCCGTCTAACTGCATTTTATTCTTCTTTTTAAGTACACAGGCATGCAAAAGTCAAATTTTTAATGGAATTATTTTTTTTTTACTATTGCCGTAATGCCTAAGATTACTATAGCTGAGAGTAGAGAGACCATTGTTATTTTTTCACTGTATTTGATTTATACATTTGGCAGCATTCTGTGCCTTTCAATTTTATTCTTTTCTTTATAGGGCCAACTAGTTCCTATTGTAATATGGATCTTTCACCCAGCAGTTTAAAAAATGTAAAAAATAATAAGAAGATAACTGGAAAACAACATGTAGTTAGGAAAATAGGAAATAACACTTCAAAAAATTTAATGTTTGACAATGCATTTTAGGTTCTTTAGTTTATTATAGATCATGATGATAGTATCCCTTTAAATTTTGCCAATAATTTTATAATTTAGAAAGTATGCTGAGTATATACAGATGCTCTGTAAACTTTTTTACAAAACTGGACCAGTAATGATACCTCAGTTCTGAGCTGGCTTCCATTTTTGTTTTGAGGCTATCTTTTAAAGCCATAATTCTGTTTTTAACAGGCATGAGTGAGACCCTTGAGGAAACTAATTCTCATTTGCAACATCATTCGGAGAGCTTCGTTCTGTCTCTGTGCCCATGGACTTTAAACAGATCCTGCTAAGTTTTGCTATTCCACCCATGTTATTTCATCCCATGGACAGAAAGGAGGATGGAATACTAACCGGTTGCATGATATAGTTGCTGTCTTTGGCATATAAACATGCCGCATCAATCTAGCTGATAAAATTTTGGGGAAAACAAAATACAGTAATTACATTAGGGCCCTGAAAAGTAATTCTAATGGAATATGATTTAATTTTCTTTTCCATTGCTACAAATGAAATGCTCTTTTTTCGTCTGAAATCAGTATTGATACTGTACAAATATCCATGCATTTTTATTACTCTCTTTAACCTGATGAACTAAATAATTTGCTTTTGAGCTTTACTTACTTTACTGACAGATGATGTGGTTTGTCTTTGTAAAATGGATTACAAATCAGGTAAAATTCATGTATGCATGTAACTTTTTAGGAATGACAGTTTAGAAAAGAGAATGTATTTCAGACAAAAATACAGAAATTTGTTTTAGGATATATAAAGATATGTTTAGGGATTGAGCTACAACCAGACCCTGAAATTTTAATGCCCACTATATTCAGGCATCACCAATGCAAGATTTCCGTTAGTTGAATGTGGTCTGTTATTCAGATCTGGATCCAATATGGTTCATAAGAAATTCACTGCAGTATAAAAATTAAATTTAACAACTTTGTGGAGGAACTTTACAGAGAACAGGTGATTGTTCTGCAGTGAAAATGAAGCATCCTGCCAAAGCAGCACATTTTCTTCAGATGAAGCAAGATCAGAAGCACAACTCAAGGAACAGCCTAACAATCACTTGAATGATGACTAGCACTACAGAAATGAGAAGTGCAGAAAAGATGAATAAGCATTTAAATGCAGTGGAGTTAAAATACAGAAATCATTAGTATTACTAAAACAGCTTTAAAATACTGTCCATAAGGAACACAAGTTTACATCCAGATACAATCTTTTCTTGGCTGGGAAAAAAAAAAGAGAAACAAACTTCAGTTACCTAAATAATATGGGTTAATCCATGAGGGATTTGTCTTAAAATCAAAAGGTGCCAAACCATCCAACATTTTAATCCTGTGGAGATAGAATGAACAAATATAACCAGAGATTTTCAATAAAGCCTTAGTGATTACATGACATATTGTGGGTGCTTTTAAATACAATTTCAAATGGAATACTCTGGGTTTTTACAAGCTCTCTACGTTCCATTACATGTTGTGGTCTTGCCCTTGCACACAGTGTCCATGATCCCCACTTGTATTTAAGACATGTCTGGCACTATATGTGCTAATCAATAACTTCCTAAGGGAATATAATTTGTCTTTTTTATCGACTGTAAAATCTTTCTTTTCCTTTTTTCATGTCATCTTTTCTCTTACGTTCATTTATTTACACAGTGCAAGTGCAAGGAAGATTAGAACCAGCATTGTATATTAGTTTTGAGTCTCCATTTGCCAATCTGTGCGCTTGAACAAAGGTTCAGGTACAACTACTCAACTGAATTAGAAAAATGTGTTCACAGAATAACTGGGACTGGATGCCCACTCTACAGAGTCATAGCTCTACCCATTATATCCAGTTGTCGTATGCCATCATATTAGACTAAAGACAAGGAAATCTTACTTGAATACTGCGAAGCACACAGATAGGACCACATAGTACACAGTGTAGAAAACTACCATGCATATCAACAGGTTCACCAGAACAACCTGCAAAAGGGAAAAAGACAGTAAAGCCTGATGCTGTGTTTACATTAGGTACATAATTGTCACAAAATAATTCCAGTTTTCTATCAATCATAATGTGGAAAACGCCTCACATTTAGAAAATAAAATATTTAGACAGGATTTTTGCTGTTGCCAATTACACACAAGTTGTTAAAAGCTCTTTGGTACAGTTCGGCTCCTAATGTGTGGTTACAATGTATGGTTCTTTGTTTTTGTTGTATTTTATTTTATACCAACTGCTTATTGAATTTATAAGTCTTCAGAGACTGAGAAGCACATTTCTTGATACTTATTACACAGGAGGCCTTGAGAGTTTAAGATCATCCAGATGCTTAACTAAGCCTAGTTTTTAACTTAAAAGAAATTCCATCCTTGTAAGTATGTTGAAACTGTATACAAATAAAAATGTAGAAAATTGTAAAGCAGTAACTGTTACGTTTCCCAGCCTCTAGGAAATGCTAGTGCTTACTTCCAAAGGTAAGGATGTAGACAGCTTAAATGAGTAATGAGGGGTATCTGTTACATATTTTTCAAAGTTCAATTTTTGTGAATTAATTCTAAATAAATTCCAACTCCAAATTGAAAATACAAATAAAAAAAACAAGTTTCATAAAGCAACCACTATTTTATGATCAAATACTGTGTCTTTAAAAAAAGAGAAACACTATCTAGGGAATGATACAAAGAATTTATATTTCCTAAGATACCTTGTTATCATTATTTCTTTCATTCCATTTCAGTATCTTCATTTCTAACCTGAAGTTTCAGAAGCAATGCAGCCAGAGAAAAACCTGTGAGCCTTCACTTGATAAAGTTCATAAAATGCCTTGAGATTCTTTCAGGTGAAGCATAATGCACATATCTCTGATCATCTAAGTTGGCTTCCTGAATTATGCAGACCCTAGGACTTGTATTAATTCCTACAGGTATAATGTAAAATTATGTTTTGAAGGTTAATATGTTTTGGTAATAATAATAGAGTCTTGCTAATGCAGAACACTGTAATTTCTGTTTTCCTGTGATGATATAATGTCATTCCAGATGCTTATTTGGGTTTTTACTTTTTTAAAGGCAAACATGGGACATCAGGACTAGGGATGTCTATGCATCAAACCTGAGCAACTGCTTTGGCAATATTGTGTGCTTGCTTAAGAACATGCAACTGAAGATGTTTACTACAGTCTGGTAGAGTGATCTGTAAAATCAGGTTTTCTTTTCTATAGACTCCAGATTGTCTTGTATTTTCTCACTCTAGCTAGTGCTTTATTACGCCATATTTCTCCTTTCCTTGTTCTTCTTTGTATCTTTCCTCTTTCATTGGCCATTTTTTTAACTCCTGACTTTCTTTATTGTTTCATTTTCTTCTCTGCCTATCCCCTCCATCCTGCATCTTCTACTCTTTACTTTCCTCCGAAAAAATATAGATGGAAAGCAGTCATGAGAAAGACAGTGACTGCAGAGAGAATTGCTACCAGTTTCATATTGTCCACCTTCAATATTGTGCTAGATGATGCTTTACGATGAAAGGATGTGCGGCTACATTTTGCTTTTTGATATTAAAGCATTCCAGTTTCAGTTTCTGTTTTAGGAGTAGACTACTAGAAATTCTTAGCCCAGGTACAACACACGTAATGAGTTAAGAATTTCCTTGCCCTTCCTCCGGTTTGGCTGTCAAGTATTTGAAACTAGCAATGTGTGTTTACCTGACGCCTCTGGTAAGACCTCCATAGATCTCCAAACGGTGATCCATTATGTAATAATGGTCTAAGGGTAACATTATTACTATAGTGATTCCGTTATTAAGTAAACACACGTGGACATGTAAATGTGGGCCCTAAGCCTGCACATTTTTGTGTGCCCTGCAAGATCCCATGATGAATTTCCCCTGAGACCAATGGAATTGAGCTGAAAGCAAGTGAGTTTGAAAGTGTTGATGTTTTACAGGACTTCTTGCTGATCAAAAATAAATTTAAAATGGAAAAATGAAGACTAAGATGATGAAATATTCCAAATACAGATATTTGTTCAGAGGTAAGTCCATGAAAAGTGGCCCTGCATAAATGAAGTAGTAAAATATAGAGGACTGGATAAATTTTTCAGTGTATCAGAATGACAAGCAGTCAGTATGGACTGCATATACCAAAGCATTATATCTATGCAAAAGAAGCCAGAGTTTCTCTCTTTGAACGGTGACGCCACATTTACAATGGGATGAATTTTAGAAAAAATAGGTAACAACTAATAGAGGCATAGGACTCATTCCTGAAGAAAGGTAAAAGGAATCACGTGTGTGTAGGTTGATTACAGGGACTGAGGTAGGGGAAATAATACTTGCATATTCATAACAGGAAGAGGAGTTATTTGGAGAACAACTAAGACTAAAGGAATGAAACCAAAAACCAAATGTATAAGATACTGCAAAGTTTCAAAAATCATTTCCATTTTCCAAAGTTTGAAAGAGACTTGCTCTTTTTATTTATTTGCTTCTATTCAAGATTTTTTATCAAAACTGGTTACTGAGTGCCCTTATAATTTTTGTGGATTTGAGGATAAATTTGGATAATGTTCTTGACAAGTGATTCAAAATTAATAAAGAAAAGAAGAAAAGTATAGATTTTTTTTTTTTAAGTCCCCATTTTTAAATAAAACTTAGTTGGCAGGTGAGATTGCAGTGAAAAGCGTAAAACATAAGGCAGCTCTAAAGTGTAATTTCCATTTTGATTTAGTTTGTTATATGCTGGTAAAAGGAGCCTTTATTCAAGGAGGCAATGACTCTGAGAAGGGCTGTAGATGAGCATTAGCTCATACTAACTCGTTTTTATGAGCTTCTCTTGCAATAGTGGAACACAAAACAAGCCCTTAAGGCTTTGGGTTTTAAGGTGGGAGAATATGAATAGAAATAAGGAAGAAGTATTACCTCTAAACACAGCACTGGGAAGACAAAGTGGCATCCAGTTTAGTGTCAGCAAGTTTTAAAGTATGTTAAGAAATTAAGAAGGTGCAAAGAAGAGCCACAAAAGGGAGCTGATGGCTAATTTTTTTTTTTTTTTTCATTAGGACTATGGCCCTAAAGAGGTCAATCTGTTTAGCTCTTGAGGGCTGATTTGATTATGATGGATAAGTACCTTCACAGGCAGAAAATACCAGGTACTTAAGGGCTCTTTAATCTATCAGAAAAGCCACAAGAAGTAAGCAGCTGCAAGTTATAGCTAGACAAATTCGAAAGATGCATGAAGGACATTTTTAACTGTAAAGGCAATTAGCCAATGCAACAAACTGCCTTTGGAAATAATAGATCCTTCAAAGCAAAACCAGATGCCTCTCTGGATGAAGCTTCACTCGAACATCTCTAACGTTCACTTCTGGCCTTAGTTCTTGGAATGGTTGTGTGGTAGATAATATATTTATGGAACCATCCGACATTGACAGAAGTGTGGATACTGTGAATTTAGCAAAATACTTATTTTTATATTGCTAAATATTGTAAAGTGCTAAATATTGAATAGTGCATCTATCTCCCACAAGGAGAGAGATCAAGGAGCTTTAGTTTCTAATGCAATAGGAGAGAAATCCATCATGCCTCTACAAACTGAAACTTGTCAATAAGTAAATGTCCAGGACAGTCTTACTCTTTTCTTCCCTGTTCCAAGGCCTGACCACTCTTTCAGATTAATCTCTTCAGCCAGGTTGGTCTGAGGGCTAAATACAGCTTTCCCATTTCCACTGTCTCTCGTCTTATTGTAAATGAAAATTGGCCAAATAACCCATTTGATCCCTTCTTTTCCATGGTGTACACCATGGTCACCGTAATGTTAAATGACTACAATGTCATGTGCAAGTCTGGCAGCCATTCTACGTCCTACCCCCCCTCAAAGTATCTCAGAGCATCAGAAGTTTAATCTTTGGCACATTTTTGGTGGGAATCATTTTCATTCCGTTGCTCTGAGCAGATGCACATTTCCTGTAATTCTCCTTTATCTGCTGCCCCTCCCTAGCAACTGCCCCCTCGAAGGCTTACCTGCTCTAGGTGTAGGTTTGTACTGTAATAAAAGTGGTGAGACAGGACTGAAGTGAAAATCACAGAGCTGAAGGACGGCAGTGAGCCGATGCCCTGTTGACCTCTAATTACAGTAGGTGCATTCCTAGCTTCTCCTGAAGTCAGCGACAAACTTTCATTGGCGTCAAAGGCCCAGGATTTTTCTCTTTGTACCCAGAATATTCCTACTCCCTGTCTCAGGGATGTAGTGACGTATTAGGTATAGCACGCTTTGCTCAGTTGAGTAAGCTAAAAAAATGCATGCTGCTCGGTACTAAGAATATGTTCTTAAAAGAATAACGTGAAAATGAAAACCTTCTGAAAATTTTCCAGTTGTATCACATTCCACTTCATTTTTTTGTTTGACCTTTCCACTGAAATTTAAACATATATTTTTAAAATCTCAGAATATGTTTTATTTTCAAACTGTTTTTTCCCTTTCTAACCCCTCAAGTATTTCAAAGCAGAAACCACAAGTTAAAAACTACAGGGTTATTAACTATATGTTAAAATAACTTAAAGAAAGAATTTTAGGAATACATCAGTGTCATCAAATGTAGGATTTTACTAGACACTTCCAAGGATTATATCTCATAAATGGAACTACATCACATATTTTGAAATCCTTTTTGTAAGGTGTACTTTGCAGTACTTACTACCAGCACTATATATACAGTATAAAGTGTCCTTTTCATTTTGTTTTTTAGGAAGAGGACACCGAAAAACACTCTTACTGTAAGAATGAAAGCAACTGCTTTTTCAAGCCCCGCAGTAGCTGTCTAATTCTCTAAATACTATCTGGTGACATACAACACTAAACAAATTCAATTCCCTTTACCTTGGTTTCAGCAGTTTTGACCTTGAGAGCCATGGACACATGATGAGTGAAAGGAAGTGCTGTTGCTATATTCCATATGCCAATATCAGCTTGAAGAAGCAGCTGTTTTTCACCCCAAAAAACATTCTTATAGGTAAGTATAGGACAGAGTGAGGTGAGTTGATTGGATTAAACCGAATTGAGACAGAAGCCATCTGCGAGCTAACTGTAAGCCGCTGAAGAGCAAAGAGAAAATCCTACTAGCTCATTTAATGTTCATACTTTCATAGCTACAGTCGGCCAAAGTATTTCTGTAATATAATTTCATAGAATCATAGAATCATAGAATCATTAAGGTTGGAAAAGACCTCTAAGATCATCAAGTCCAACCGTTAACCCAACACCATCATGCGCACTAAACCATGTCCCTAAGCGCCTCATCTACACGTCTTTTAAATACTTCCAGGGATGGCGACTCCACCACTGCCCTGGGCAGCCTGTTCCAAGGCCTGACCACTCTTTCAGATTAATCTCTTCAGCCAGGTTGGTCTGAGGGCTAAATACAGCTTTCCCATTTCCACTGTCTCTCGTCTTATTGTAAATGAAAATTGGCCAAATAACCCATTTGACTATTAATTAATAGTCAACTAATTTGACTATTTAGAGACAACATTATTATAATTGTTTTCTATCTTCTATTTGCTTTTTTCAGCATTCATTTGATCACAGTTCCTTGGAGTTATTATACCTTCCTACTTTTAATTAGCTTTACAATTTCTAACATTAATTCTATGGACTATAGATGTGGAAAGGTACATTCTTCACAATGTTCTTTGCTAACATTTTTCTTCTGACTATATCACTTTATTATATCAAGTATAATTCACATTAAATTAGGTGTAATTAGTTAAGAAATGCCAGGCTCATGTTATGACTCTTCTCTTTTTCCTGAACCATATTTTGTTCCTTCAGCAGAATGAAATTTAGTATGCTCTAGAGCAGATCCAACTTCTACTGAGCATTTCCTTAACGGATTCAGATTTGACTTTTTACATTATGATTCAGTATGCTGTGTTATTTGGAAAAAGGAGGTCATACAAGGGAACACTTGTGAAACTGAACCAAGAAGGAACTTTGTTTTTTTTGCTATCACTAACATAATATGTGCAAGTTTCATTACGGTTTTTTATGCCTTTTTAATCGTACAAAATAAATGTTTTCTGCTTTAAAATATAGTCTGCACTCAGCAAATAAGAGCTCATGGATTCGATAGCTCCAGATTGTGAATACTGTCAGGGAAATTACTGGTAGTATTGTGAAATTCCTTCCTGTGCAAAATGCTAGCACAAAAATCTGTACATCAGTTAAGTCCTGTTTTGAGGGCTGAAGAGATGTCAAAGGAATAGACCGAAACAAAATTAAAAAACCTAAATTAATTTTCTTAAACAGTTGCAATAGTCACAAGTAGCAAATTAATGAAGAAATATTGGCTTTAGTAATTAAAAAATATTTGAAAAGGAACGAAAGGTTTTGTTCAAAAAGTGTCCTATCTACCCCAACATATCAGCTGAAAACAGCCATGACCTAAAATTGATTTGCATAAATGTTTGCAGTAACTCTAAGTAGCAAGATAATTGAAAAAGTAATTGATTGCATTAATCTAAGATCATTATTAAACACAACAAGAGTTTACATTCACTGACTGACTTCTTCACAAAGAGTTAATTTAGGCAGACAAAGATTGAAGATAGAACCAAAGTCACTGAGTTTTACTGAAATGTAATGGAAGCTGTAGACATGTATTCTTTGGGGAGACTAGGAGGTTCCTCCCGTTCCTATTGCACAGTTGAAAACTTCAAATACTCTAAGAGAAACGACAATATTTCTGTTGCATCCTTGCTTCAAGATTAGAAGCACCAGAATTGTGGTAACCCAGTGAACAGGAGCAAATCAAAATTGGGAGTGGCAGAAACTGTGTGTGACCCAAAATACTGACTAAATCACTCAATAGTGAATGTTAACGGAAGAGATGTTGTGTTGCTGTTCGCAAAATGCCGAGATAATGGAATAGTCACTTTTTGTATTTCTTATTTTCTTCAAATTCTTTTTTACTGGGTCAGCTATAGGAAATATGACAACTCCTGTTCAGCAGAGGGAGACAGAAGACAAGTTTTAATAGAGGTTAAAATAAATGATCTATTTTAGTTTCAATAAGCCCTGCTTTTAAATACAGACTATTTTCTGAAGCATTAGGCTACAGATTTTTATTAAGGCTATGAGGAAAAATAGTACTCCATTACTTTTGAACCCCTGGAGTTTGTGCTGGTTTGCCTTACGGAAACACCCAGGAAACAGTTATTTTGGTAGGATATCAATACCTTACCCTCACGTGTTTGAGAATAGTTAATAAATAACATTATTTGGCATTTGGCTGTACCCATGCACTTTCTTTGTAGTGATATGTAATGGACAAGATTTAAGAGAGTGGCAAAAGCGTAAGTGCAGACAATTGCAGAATGGAGAATAATTAAAGACACCTTTTGAAAGTGAAATTAAGGATACTTCTATAGGGCAGTATCTCTTTTAAGAAACTGATAGCGGCATTTAGGCAATTCTAGTAGGAACTATCTGCTACCTGGGCCGAAACAAAAAGTCAATTTGTAATAATGAACTGTGAGAAAATTTTTATAAAAGCTTCCTGCTAAGTTTGCTGTCTAAGCTTATTACTTGTGGGGTTTTTTTTAGACTGTTCCCATTTGAGCCCACAATTTATGATGCTGTTGAATAGCATTGCAAAAATAATTAACAACAATTTGAAGAACTATATCATAGAGCAATATTACATAAGTATCTCTCATGGAAGTTAACAGGTGATCTGTGTTGCTGTTATGCTGATTGATTGTGCTAGAGCACACTGGGCCTTAAGATGTAGGGCTAGACCCAGAATCACATTTCTTAGGTAATTCCCAAAACAGAAAAAAGTCTTAAAATCAGGGAAATGACTAAAACCCAAGGTATTGATTCATTATCCAGGAATCTTTAACAAAATACAAAGATCAACCAAATGGATGCCGTCTAGGTTGTGTAGTGAGAAATTCTTAATTAACTGGATGATGGCATCAAAACACGTGTACTCTGTCTCCATCTGCTGATAGGGAGGAACTATACTTACTTTGTGTACGAGGGTAGAAGAGCTTGGAAAAAAACCAGTGGCCACTATTTTTGTTCTTTCACTGCAGTGACTGGAAGACTCTGACAATGCAGTGAAGGGAACTCGATGAAAATGCATTTTTGAAAGAAAACAGCACTAAAATTTATTGGCTTAGCATGTGTTACAACTTTAGCAAATATAGCTTAATTGTATCCTATGAAAGACAGCCCATACAGTTTGGTGTTGATCATATATGCATTATACAGCCTTAATATGACAGCTTGGCTTCCATATGGAAGGAGCTAGAATTGTGAGGTCTAGGCTCTACCTCCACGAGGATTAAAGCAATTAGGTTCTTTCCTTCTTTAACCTCAGTTGCAGATGGATAAATTTTGAGAGATGGGAAATCTGAGAATTATTGAATGTATCAGTCTATTATTAGTTTCAAATTTTGTTGGATCGCTTTTAACAATGCCCTCATTCCTGATAATATCATGTAAGAGAGCTTTCAATATAATTGATTAAATAGGAGGTGAATTTTAGGGACTTTCAGCTCCTGAAAAGTTGTCTCCTTGCATTTCAGTGTAAAAGCTCATGAACTCTAAAACGTTCATATTACTAAAAGAATTCAACTGAAAAAATTGGTATATTTCTTTCTGATTGGCAAACTGCAAATGATTTGGGTTCTTTTAGAGCTAATTAACCCCAATGAGCTACTTGTATCTAATTAATAGCAAAAATAGTAAACAACATCTTTTGTTTTGTTAACTGACACTGTTGGCTTTGTGAACAAGTTCAATATAAAGCTTGAAAGTATTGGCAAAGGAACCAATTTAGTAGGCTTTATTTATTCAAACTAGAAATTAATTTTATTGTTTGTGAATGGTGTGGGCTTGATAGAACTGAAAATGAAGTCTTCTGTTTATCCAGAGAGAAGCTATAACACAATTGCAGCAATGTAAACTTTCCACCCTGTCCCCACTGTATGTCTAAGAATGAAGTTTAATTGTCTGTATTTAAAATAAAATCAATATTTGGCCTTTCTACTGAGAAGCTTAATGTGCTGTGTACCACAAGCCTACTTTTTGAAGATATTCTGGCATCTCCGCTAGTGTTAGTGTTAGTACAGTGAAGCACTGAAAAATCTCCTTAGGACTAGACCCACAAAAAACTGAGAAGTGGCTTGCAAAATTGCTGCTACTGCTAGAGGAAAATATATCATGCTGGATCAAACAGTCTGAGAGAGGCAAGGTTGCTGCAGCTCCATGCCCCCGGGTCCAAACAGTAGCGAGGCTGAAGATGATGTATTCCCAGTAAGCACACAAACACAGAGCATACATATACATCACATACATGCATATATATACATATACACATGTATGCCACACAGATCACAGACAGGCACATGGAGTACTCACGCGAACACAAGTCTCATCCTGCTTCCCTCTCCGGCTGAGTAAGTTGGAGGCCCACTAGTGGGAAGATACATTTATACATATATACAAGGTAGATCCCTCCAGTAGCTGGGCTCCGACACTCAGTCTGCCCAGAAGCTGAGATCCCAGTCTCCCCAGTTGCTGTGACCTGGACATATGAGCCCCTGAGGCTGCAACCCCACTCCAGGTGCTCGCCCAGACTCTCTCACACACCAACATACTTTACCACACTTGTTCCTCGCCAGATCACCTTAATCCCTCCTTTTCCAGCCTTTGGTTCCTCCCCTAAACATCCCATAATAAATCTTGGGCAATCCCAAAAACGCTATTCCCCTGCGTCCTGTAAGGTGTCCCACGCCCCTAGGCAGCAGCCCCTTTAGCCTGAAAGGTGATCCAGAGAGCTATCCCAGTGACTCACCCTGATGGGTTTCACACCTGAGCAATGGGGCTGAGGGTCTCCTGGTAAAAACCTGGAAGGAGACGGGATGAGGTGTGTGCTCCTCAAGAGGCTGTAATTTGGGTTCCCACCTGCCACTGTGCACCCGTGCTCCTCTCGGCTTGTGGAGATGGACCGATGGCTCTCCTTGATGAGCCTGGAAGCCGCCCATCATGGTATTATTTGGGCTCCCCCACCGACATTGTCTCTCTGTGCTCTTTCGTGGGTGTGCAGATGGGCCGTTGCCCCATAACCTAACAGCTACGAAGCCTGTTCTTCCACCATTTGAAAAAGCCAAAATCTAACTGACAGCATATAATGGGTGATTTTGGAATGGTTGAACACTTTATGGAATTATCTAGTTTACAATTGATTCAACTGTAAATTTTATACGTTATGTGAAAGCTTAACAAGTAACAATACGCTATGTGTATACTAGTACCATAAAAGTCCTGGGCCACGTGGTGTGTGCTCTACCAGCCAGGGAGGCTGCCCACAGGCTGCCCGGTAGTGTGACCCAGGCCTGCGCCAGCCTCCCCAGTCGTGCTCGCCAGTGTGGGCAACAACCTTTTCCACCATCATTTAATTTAATGTGCAATCCCATTTCTGTGCCTGAGAATGTTCCCAGTCACTATTTTAATTTACTGGGGTAGATGTAACTGTAGCCTCTCTACGAAATGACCTAACGGTCTCCTTTTTGCTCATTGCAGGCAGGTGTCCCCAGCGCAGTAATACATGGCACTAATTAACCATCCCTTTCTGGTGCTCTGAGGAGAGATACCAGGATTGATTGGGCATGGAAACTGAACTCCTTTTTCATTTGCAGAAGTGTACCTTCTGACTGAAGGGCTGATTCGAGCGCTGGCAAGGTAGCGGAAAGAAATTTGCACTGCCAATAGCTATCATAAATGTGTTAATATACAGCTGGGGGACTGCTGGGGAGGGACTATTGGGACACTTACACATGCACACGTTTCCTTTCGCTCTCCGAAGAGGGAGTTTAAATAAACCTGCCTCGGTGCTTTTACACTGGGTTCTTAGGATCGTGTAGTAAATTATTGTGCATGCATTTTGTCCTGTTCATGGAGTACGCTTTTGCTGCTTATCGGTATTTGAGGAAAGTGATTGTTTTAAAAACAGCAAGCTTGTGAGCAAGAGATGTCTGTAGAGAGGAGTCAGGATAAAGTATGCCTTTTCTTATTGGATTGAAAAGTGCCACAATTTAATTATTTTTGCCATCTTTAGTTTGAACTCATTGCTTTAATGTAAGAAAATACAGAATTCTAAAACTGAACTGATGTAGAATAAACCAGATCCAGGATGAATTTCCATCTACAGAATCTTCTCATTTATCTTTATTTTTCTGCAGTCATAGATACACTGCATTTACCTAAAAAACAAAACTGAAACAATCACGTTATTCACATGCTGGAGTTCAGCATGTTTGAAAATGAGAGTAAAGACGGCGCTGGGACATTGTCTATTTTCAGATCTGTCATTTCTAGAGAAAAATTTCTTCCGTTGACAAGTAAAAAGGTATTTTTCCCAACTTTGCACTCCAAAAGCAATTTTGAATCTTCAAGTCAAGCACTCTAATACAAGAGATGGCTTCTGCTCTCAGTTACACCTGTTGAACTCCATTATCTTCCGTTCTACCCTAATTACATATAGACAAACTCATTCATTTGACCTTGTTGACCCTGCCATTAGAACTTTAATTAACTCTTGTGACCATGATTCATGGCCCAGAACAGAATGCAAGTCGCTTTATCACAGCTAGGCTGGCAATTGGGGCTAAAGTATATTTTTAATGAATTCAGCATTTTTCTGTGATCACTGAATAGGAGGTTGAATATAGATGCATTCAGTATCTCAATGAATCACCTATGTATATTTATATTTTTGACTACTACAGTGTAAGCAGACATACCATTAAGCTCAGAAACCTGATAAATTCTCTCATCCAAAGAATTTTTACTCAATTTTACTGCTCCTCTGACATTAGATCCAGCTGATATTTGTCAGAAAGCAAACAAACAAAATTGTGTTTATGACATCTCCAAAATGTATTTCAACAGCTCTTTAGTACAGCTCCAGTTTAATAGAATTCATTATTAAATGGTTTTCTGCAGGATAATAGCTAATGACATCCTAATATGAATTTCAGCAGCCTAAATCTTCTTTAAATCCAATTTTTCGCATCATATTGCTCAAGTTTTCAGTGTTTTGGGGATTCCCCTGTCAATTCATGATACTCTAAAATTGGAGGACCTGTGTTCCTCCCCAGCCTTTTGTCACTCTTTGATTCCTGTCATTCGCCACTAGCTATTTGGCATGTCTTCTAGACTGACTGACGTCAGTTGGCTCTCAAGTATTTCATCTCCATCATTATGGAATTGGCTCCCAGTAGAATTTAGGCATGCAGAACTCATATCGTTTTACTATTTTAAAATCAGGTCTGGGAACACTGTATTCTGACACTGGGTTTAATGGTTTTTTAAGCTTCTTACGAAATTTATGGAATTCCCCATGCAGAAGGAAGGGCAGAAGTCTTTGCCACTTCAAGTTTGAAGCAATGAGACATTTATCTGTATAATAAGATAACAGCATTTCGTTTCATTACATATGGTAATAATAGTAAAGCAAGGAATAGTATAGTAACAAAGATCATTTTAGTACTACAAGCAGACAAATGTCCAGTTACTCTTAAGAACAGCCAAATTAGCATTAAAAGTAGGGAAATTAAATCCACTTACGTAAGTGCATAAGTGCTACCAGGCCATCCACCACCAAAAAGTACATCTTTTTTGCATTTCCTGAGCAGATTCTGGTAGCTGCTTTGGGTTAGGAGGTATGGCATGTGGTCGCTAGCTGTGACTAGTCTTTCTATTAGTAACTCATAACCTTAATACAAACAAGCTGACTTGGCCGTGTCTTTGCTTTTCCCACACGAGCAACTTCCGTTCCAGTCACCGAGACTACTCAGGTAGGGCCACAGTTAGGCTATGTAAAAATTTTCAGTAATAGCATTTCTTTTAATCCCGGAGAGACTGGCAGGAGGGGGAGATGTGCGAATTAGGTGTCTAATCATCAGTATTTTGTTCCATCTTCTTTCATGCAAAATCCTACAGGTAATATATATCCAGCCACACTGTACAGAAAGTATTAGTGCAATTGCAAATGTTTTTGTGTCAGATAGTCAGCTTGAGTCAGGAAATTTTTCCTGTCTGCATATACAGTGCTGGGTATACATGCAATTACCCTTTGAGGCTTCAAAGTAATTTTTACCTGATAATGGGTGTTTTCATACACCTCAGATGATTTAATACACCCCGGTATTTAAAATAACATCTACCGTTTTAAATTACCGTCTGTGTTCAAGATAGTTGCCACTAGATGGCAAACTGATTGTATGCAGACTTCCACACAAAGGGAACGTCTCTGCTGTGTGCTAGGTGACCAGGTGAACGTATTGCATCAAATTTATCCTGCCCTGATTCCGTTGAAACCGCTGGAATTATACCAGGGAAACAGATGGCTCTTTAACCTTAGGTACTGAAAGCGCCTACAGTAAGTAAATATCGTATTTGTTTCTGTTTGCTTGTCTAAATCAAGTCTGTTGTACTAAACCTTTTAACTTCACATCACACAGCAAAAATGCAAGAGTTCAGGCCCATCGTTCAATTTTAGGTACCAGGTATGTTCCATGGTACTTAAGAGGTAGTGAGTGGCACGTGCTGACAGAGACAAAAGGGACTTGAAAATCAAAATCCCCTTTTATATGTGCCTGGTTGTATAGGACCCATGTAAATGCTCACATTTTACAGCGCCCGATCCTTCAAGAGCCACAAATCTCCGATTTAGAGAGTTTTGCATCCATCAGTTCACACAGAGCCTCAGCGAGACTCAGGACCTCTTATGATGTTATCCTTTCCTTTTCCCTCATAATACTGCAATAATGGATGGCTTTTCTAAGTAGATGCTGCGCATTTCCATTCACAAGTGCTATTTGCGGTCACTTATAACAACACATTAACCTACTCAAGATCTTGTTTATATCAGTTTCACACCAGTGCCACTTTACAGTTGCTATCATAATGCAAGAAAATATTTTATGATCCTATGTTAAAAACAATTGGCATAGGCCTTATGTCTGTTAGTATACTTTTCTATTGTGCATCGGTCTGACACCACCAGTCAGGAACAGAGATTCCTTTTAAAACCAGGAGTTAGCCAAAAAATGATCTTGCTTGCTGTATTTTACTTTCTTACATTAGCAGACATATATATATATAAAAATGTGTACATAAATATTATGTCTTTGCTGTGCCATTAACTGATGTTGGTATCCATCTTTGATTAGTTTCTATTCGAAATCTGAGTTTTCACCCACATTATTTTGTGAATTATCTTGTTTGAGATTTAACAGTTCTTAAAGGCAAAGCATCAGCAGTTGTACTGTCATTTTCTTACAGAAATAGGACTGACTTGGGGTTTATTTTTAACACTCGTTTAGCATACTGATGCTATGCTATCAAAAATAAAATTGGGGTTCTGATTTAATTTCTATTGGTGTGGCAAATGGACAGTATTTACAAATATGCAGAGGGTTTAGGACACATGTTAGAATCTCAGGCAAGATTCATTCTAAAATGACTTGCTTTAAGCCAGTTGCTGAGAAAAAGTGTAGTAGGTCCACTGGACTGACTGAATAGGTGTGCAGTTCCCTCTGGTTTTACTAAGTCTGCGTCTAGTGAAGTGATGTTTATCTCCATCCTTCGCAGGCCTCAGGTATATTGTAGGAGTGCCCTCGGCATGCTTGTTAAATTACAGTTGTGCAGTACAGCAATCATTACAATTGGATCTCATGCATAGGGCCAGTAGTTATTCACCAGCAAGAATCAGTACGGTGTTTTTCTGCCTCATGAACAATTAGCAACATGTAAGCATGTTATCCCAAGTTTTTTGATATTGCTCTGAAGTACCAGAGATCAACTACACCTGGATATGGGACCTCACGCAGAATGAATTCATGCCCTAAGGCTGTGCCGAGGATCTTTGCTTTTAGAGTCCTGCTTACTGTGTCCTCCTCATATATTCAGACTTTCACTCATTACCAGATTTGGAGGTGGAAAGGAATAACCTCAACATCAGATTTGCCAAGTACTTGAGAGGACTTTTCCTCCCTCCGTAATGTGAAGTGTGGTTCATCTTCTGAGATCACATCACCTATCGGGCCTTCAGCTCTTGCCGTGACCTTGGGCACGGGCGTCACCTTATGTGTCCTGTTTTCTGGCTGCGGCTAAAGAATCTCTTACTCTTCTGGGCATTGAAACCTTATTCATCTAACTTAACAGCTTAAGTTTGAATGTCATACAGTAACATATCTGGCTGAAATCTAATAGTTCGTATTATATAGGAGGTAAGACTACAGGGTCTAACGGCTCCTTCTGGCTGTAGGCTGTGAAAACAAAAGATCACACCTGCTGAAACTTGCAAGTTCACCTTATTGCAATGCTGAAAACAATGTTTTCAGATTTTTTGGCCAAAATGCTGGCCCGTTGATCTGAATACACAGTTATGACTTCTCCCTTGCAAAGTAAGCTACTCATGAAATTTTAGATTCTTCATAGGCTTTTCTTTCACGTAGAAGGTAAAGGAATTCGGTTCTTACATTAAATTATCTTTTTCATGGTTTCAAGGGGCTCTTTTAAATAAAATCAAATGAATCTTAGAATTAGTGTCTCAGGTTATAACATCTCATGAACTTGTTTTCAATACAAGACATTGTCTCGCTCAAAGGAAAATTGCTTAGAGAAAACTCCTGCAATATTTTAGATCTTAATCCAAATGCAATAACACACTCACAGCCTAGAAGGCTGAAGTCATTTTTCCAGAACGGATTGTTAACCTTTCCTATGAAAAAGGAAATTTTTTTCGAGAAAGTGTGCATACATCCTCATACATGTTTAAAATAGCAAAAACAGTGACCTTTTTAGAAGGGAAAGGATTGTCTCTGTTGTGTTCAAAGTTGTGTTAAGAAACAGAACAGGGTCTCAGGAGCTTGCTTGTTTCTCCCATAGACTTTATCTGTGAATTTAGGAGGCCTGAGCCTTTCTGTGCATCTGCCGGCAGTCTACAGTTATGTGGGAGAATAACATTTCCTCTAATATAAAGTTATTTGGATGTTTGGTTCAGGGGGAGGTGATATGAGACCTGTTAATGCAAGGTGCCCCAGTGCACATGTCCAAAATGGGGAGAAAAAAAAAGAAAGAAAAAAAAAGAAGAAAAAATTTAGCACATACTTAGGAAATGACAGGTTCTAGTTTAAGTTTTTACCATTTAATACTTTGAGAAAAAACACATTTAAATTTTTCTGTGCTATCTCCAATTCTGATGTTAGCGAATTTGGGGGTTTTTTTCTAGTTACAAGATCATGAGCTGTAAACATCACTCCAGGATTAGGAGTGTCTCAAGTTTTATTTCAGCTGAACCAAGCACGCTTACGTTTTCCCTTGTGTAACCCTTTGCTTTCAGTCCTCTAGCCTGAGAAGTTACATAGCAAGCTGTTCTGCTGTTAGGCGCTCAGATGAGTATGTAATACCTGAGTCACTAAAAGACATAAAACACTCTTCTGAGCTTCACCCTCCCACACTACTACAAAAAATGTTCCTTTTCTACCCCAGGTTTTTGGCTCTGTATCTTCCTACATTAGCTGTCATTTAATAAACTCTACTTGGGTATGAAAGAATCACAGTCTGGATTTCCTGAGTTTGAAAATAAAATGAAAGCAACACTTCAGACTATTGTTCCACTGAAATTAATTTGTCTACATGGTGTTTTACTGTAACTCCAAACTGTTCTCTGGTTTCTATCCAAAAGTGGAGGTTCTATTTTAGTTACAAAACTTAACCACATAGGTTTTTATTCAGTAAATGCAAGCTACAATGGTTTTCTCATTCCAGAACTATTGTTTTTTTCTCCTTGTGTATTTAATTGAGGAACCTAGTTGACCCCTTGCATGAGGTGAATCACAAGCTGATCAAAAAAAGTGCCAAAAGCCCTGTAGGATTGAACTAAATGCTCAAGTTGAAACAAACAAATCCATGTAGTTTTGCATAAATAAGAGAGTTGTTTATTGACGTATTCAACTTGAAATCAATTGTGAAATAACCAAATTACATTACGTTTCTCTATTTGGAGGGACGTCTGGACCCAAGGAACAGTTTGAGGTGAGAAGCATTAACTACCATAGAATGGGAAAGCGAGAACTTAAAGTCAAAACTGTTCTGCAATATTCAGTGTCCAGGGTGCCAAGGACCTGACTTTTCAAGTCCTTATGTCTGAAGCGTCGTTCCAACAGAATTCAGCGATGACTAGCCAACGCTATTTCAAACTAGATCTCAGATCTCCAGGTGGCTCTCTGAAAATGCGTAATTAGTGACCATGTGGAAAAGTTAGGTTAAAATGACTTGTTTAGTATCATATGAGAACTGTCAGAGGCAAAGAAGGAACCTAATTTTCAGCATCTCCATGCAGGTGACTTTCCTTCTAATAATCCACTGCTTAATGCTTTTCACACCTTCTGACTGCCAGAGTCAATGAAGCCGGAGTTTTGTAATCTTCAATTTATAACCTTGTGGAAACCCGGAGGAGAGTTCTTGCAATGGGGTTCCCTGAGTAAGGCTGGCTTTCTGCAGAATAAATAGTCTATCATCATGCCATAATAGTGTATCACCATGCTTGTGCCCAAGGGTTTAAGTTGAAGTTTCAAAAGCAGTATCAATGTTGGCATTTCCTATGTGTTAAAAGCTTGCATTTAATCTTGCATTGCACCTTTAAAATGTTTTAATGTTTTGTTTGACTCTTATTCACAGTCTTCTTTATGCCTTTTACATCCCTGTCTTCTTACCTACCCAAATAATTCAGCTTAACCACTGACCAGCTCCCAAACTACCAGTTAGCCCTCTTGCACTATCTAATCCCTGGTTTAGCTGGTGTTCATTTTCAACGCCATTCCTTGAAATCCTCATCTAATTCTCTTCAGATATCTGTCCTCGTCCCTTTGCTGAGCCAATCTCAATTCTTTTCCTTTGTCCACCTTTGTTGCTTGTCATCCTCTAAACCTCATCTTCCACACAAGCTCCCAGTCCCTGCCTCCTGCATATACAGATGGCAATTCACTCTCTGGCTTATCATACTCCTTCCATTTCTTTCTCCATGTATATAATCACTAACTCGTAAACTCCACTTTTGTCTACACTGCATTCAAATGAATTTGTTTTCTCGTCTGCACTCTGTCAACAGAAAGGTCCCTGAGAGGCACACATTTTGTGGTGCTTGGCTGTAATCACAGGCAGAATTATGTCTGTAAGCCCTGAGTAGGTCCACAGCAGACCTTTTCAGCTAAATCTCTAGCAAGTCTTTTCTGAACACTTGCAAAATGGAATTTTTCAAATGTGGATAGATTTTCAG
>NW_009199079.1:0-12103 GCF_000690835.1 Fulmarus glacialis | reverse complement strand
GGAATATTTCCCAGGCATAAAGCCCCTCCATTCCTGTCAAATTTAATATTTTTACTTCAACAACTGGATGGAATAAAACTTTTAAGGTAAAAACCCACAACATTTTCAACATGGGCAATATAACACACTTTTTGTCTAGCCCTTTTCTCATAAAGGCTTACATTATTTTATCTGTAAATTGAGAAACAAACAAGAAAATAATCAGGCTAAGGAAAAGCATCTGGTAAGAAAATTTTTCAGTCCAAAACCCATTTGGCAAAGTTATAAGTAACTAAAAGAGGTGTCTTGAAGTGAGAAATGTTGGGACATCTTCACTACAGATTGTGCTATCAGATCCAATCATAACATATACAGTTACAAACACTGTGTATTAATTGTCTCCAGTGGAATAACTTCCAAGGTGCCAAACCTCGAAACAACTTCAAGCTTTGTGTTTATAAAGATGAAGAATATTCAAACGAAAATGTATGCATAAAAAATGTTCTTCCAAATACATGTTACCATCCTCACAGAATTACTTAAGCCTAAGGCCCACCTGTCCAACAGTCTGCAAAATTACGGTGTACGTGGTATATGGGAAAACTATGTTATATATTCTCATATACATAATACTTACATGCATAATAATTATAAGGTTGTACTCCTATCTGTTTTAATTTAGACTGCTCCTCACTCGCCTAGCTCCAGGATCCTTAGTAGTTACTCAATTCCAGAAAGGTCAAACTTGAGGGTTTTTTTTCAGTTCAGCTTCTATACATAGGAATGAAAAATCATCATATTGAAAAAGTGAAATGTTTTCTCACCTTGAAGATCAGAACTGCCAATTTTTAAGCTGCTTGGCAAGACTCAGTATGGATTTTATTTTTTTAACTCAAGATACCTGAACGATATAATCCAAATTTTCGAAGAAGCTAATGAGTCCCATATCCAGTGCATGTTATTGCAAAATGTCCCGCGTGACTCCTTTGACGCCTTTTCCTATGGTAGCAGTGGAGAGCTGGCTGGAGGCTCCCCAGGAAAAGCTCACTGCTCAGGCTCTGCTGAGTCCAAGAGCACCAAGACTTCCTGTACCTTGGATCTGTGGACATTAAGACTTTACTCTTTTTAATTGCTGGTAAAAGACCAAGTGATTCATATCCTCACAGTCAACCCAGCATGAGTTTGGATTGCCAGAGGGGCATGGGAGATGTTCGGTTTTGTCAGAAAGCAGCGATTCTTGTCAACTGGTTTATCAAAAGCTACTTTTTTCTTTGTGACTCTGCTTGCTGGGAATAATTACTTAGCAGATGAACTGCAGTGCAAAAGGTAGGCTCAGCAGTCAAAAAGGGAAATCTTTGAATAAGTTACTTATTTCCCCATCCCCAAGGAGGTATTTGCGGCCCACAGAGGCTTTTATATGTGGATGACAGAGACGTCTTACATTTGCCATCTAAGTCTATAGGATGGGGAGGTGATCGTGCCCCTGTACTCGGCCCTGGTGAGGCCGCACCTCGAATCCTGTGTTCAGTTTTGGGCCCCTCACTACAAGAAGGACATTGAGGTGCTGGAGCGTGTCCAGAGAAGGGCAACAAAGCTGGTGAAGGGTCTGGAGAAAGAAGTCTTATGAGGAGCGGCTGAGGGAACTGGGGCTGTTTAGCCTGGAGAAGAGGAGGCTGAGGGGAGACCTCATCGTTCTCTACAACTACCTGAAAGGAGGTTGTAGCGAGGTGGGTGTTGGTCTCTTCTCCCAAGTAACAAGCGATAGGACGAGAGGAAATGGCCTCAAGTTGCACCAGGGGAGGTTTAAATTGGACATTAGGAAAAATTTCTTTACTGAAAGAGTGGTCAGGCCTTGGAACAGGCTGCCCAGGGAAGTGGTTGAGTCACCATCCCTGAAAGTATTTAAAAGACGTGTAGATGTGGTGCTTAGGGACATGGTTTAGTGGGCATGGTGGTGTTGGGTTAATGGTTGGACTTGATGATCTTAGAGGTCTTTTCCAATCTTAATGATTCTATGATGTCTTCGGTTATATTGGGGTTGGAGTGACTGTGGTGGATGACTGGGGACAGGAGCTGTTGCTGGAGCTGGGGAAATCTCCCAGCTGTGCATTCCAGACCGGGTGAACCTCAGCTGCTCTCACACGCTGCACAGTTGTGCAAAGTCACTGCAAGTTCAGTTCCCTGGGCTGGCCTAATGCTGTATCACACCAGGTGAGCTTTTAGGGATGACAAGCAAAGGAACATTTGAGCTGATGTGGAGCCCCAGAACATTTGGAAGCTGATAACAGATATGACCAAGGAAATTAAATTTTTGTTATGTGATCTGCAGCTTAAGACCCCTGCTGTTAAATGGCCATCCTTACAAAAAAAATCTTCACAAGCACCTATTTGAGACTTTGATAAGGTTTGAGCAATTGAATTCCTCTCTTCTGCAATTTGAAAACTATGCTTTAAAACAAAATGTCCTAAGTTTTCCAGTTGCCAGGTATGGGATTAATCACAGGTAAATTTTAAATCAGTGCAGTGAACGGTATACCCTGGTAAGCTGAATCTGTCAATAGAATTCTTACTTTGCTTACAGGTCAGTTTTTTAAATGTTTCCTTTTAGAAAGTTGTAACTTAAGACTTCACAAAGCCGTTGAGTCCAATAGGAAAGATGTATATAAGATCAGAACAATCTGTACTGCTCACTGCAGTCCGTAGAGAGGGCTACACTCAAAAGTTTGATATAATTACTACTGTCACTTTGTTTAGTTCCTTTAATTTACATAGCTTACTTTTGGTCACATAGACCAGTCTTTCCTGATGCCAAGCATATGTAAAACACAAAGAAATTTTTTTTTCTTACCGTTCGTAATGTTAGAGGTGTTTTCACATCCTGAAGTTCCAATGTATAAACACAAGATCCACTAAACCCTTGAGGTTTTGGCTCCAGAAATATTAGATTGTTTTCAGACATGGGCAAAATTTTCAAAATGGTCTAAAGGTTTTCCAGCCCAGTTCCCACTGGGAATTAATGTCCTATTGATTTCTGTGGGCTTTTGGCTGACCAGTCACTGAACGGGTTTAGAAGTACATTTTATCTTCTAATTTTTTATTTTGCCTCATTTCAAAAACATATATAATGACCATGCTGTTGCAATCTCATATGGATACATAGAGAATAAGGCAGTTACGTTGTCTGAGGGATCGGTGCCCTCTTGTCTATAGTGTTGCCCTTATTTCAAAGCATCAGCATTGCTACCTGACCCACAAAGCACCTGAAATATTGGCATGATTTCCTGGGATAGAGAGACTATCTTATCACATGTGCTGGAGAAATCATCAGTTATTATGCAGATTTGATCTACTGCACATTCTACGGGTCTTGATCTACTGCAAATTTCTGCTGTAGATTTCTTTTTTAATTCAGTCCCCATTGGAATAGAAGCAAGAAAAAATTATTTTGATGGTTCTTCAATAACCAGTTCAAGATGACCTTGTAGTCTTGATTAGTTTTCAGAGAACTGAGCTCTATATCATGGAGAACACTTAGTTTTTGCTCTTATTGACAGAGTCAGCTGAGATACATTTGAGTCAATGCGCGCTGAAATGGACCTCAGGTGGCAACTGGAGCCTAAGTTTGCCTCAGGTGGCTACTTTTACATCTGTGTTAAAGAAGAGAGGCTAACCAGTGTAAAAAAAAAAACCAAACAGTTTTTGCCCTTTCTATGCTGTACTTGATCGATGAGATTTATATCTTATTGGTTAAGCAATCAGATCTATGCTGCAGAAACACCCCCCCACCCCCTTATAAACTCTACATTAGAGCTAAAAGGAGGCAAATGCAACAAAGTTAGAAATGGGTTTCGTTCTAATGCCCTATTTTCAGCCATTCATTGCTTAAAGAAATATTTTAGGCTGAAATTTTCCATGCTCAGCTTCTACCAACATTTATTTTTCACCGATTAGAATACTAAGGAGAAAAACAGTCTCTGTTACAAAAGAGCTCTTGCCACATTAAAAAAAAAAAGTTATAGACAATAAAATTAAGAATTTAAAATAGAAATTGGCATGGAAATATTCATTACTTTGGAGCACATTATGCTCTTACTGAGAGGAAAACTAATTCTGAGTTAACTAAGCTTTAAGGATTCATAAGTTGGCTTTGAGCACCAGTAATGGTAGCTACAGTTAAAGAAAGGCATTCTTATTGCACATAGTCTGTTCGTTTAGGAACAGATATTGCTTGGTAAAACTAGTCTGTGAGTATTGTGAAGTATTAAATATTCACAATTACCATGTTATACTTCCAGCTTTTAGCTTTAAAGAGAACTACAACTTAAATTATTTGGAAGATACTGTGGCAGCTTGTGAATTTGCAAGCTGTGCAAGAAAAGGGGTGGCGACAGTAGTTGTAAATACACATTGGTTTGAATTCCAGCTGAGCACCTACCTTGTCTGCGATGCACATATGCATGTGTCTGTTTCTATAAGCGTGTCTTGACATATTAGCTATTACAGCAGGAGAAGCAGCATGTGCAGTAAGTTTATATAATGTTTCCTATCCTATTCAATTCTGCAGCTGCAGATTCCCTGATGTGTGCAGAACTGTGCTCACTAGAGCCCTATTCTGATCGGTTGCAGTAACGTAAACAAAACTGTACAGTACTGTGGCTTATTCCAGAAATAAAACCCCCTTAATTTTACTTAATATTTTTTTGTATGCTGCTTCTTATTCTCGGACCATGTCATCTTACATCAATCTTCTGATACAAATGCCGATCACAATACTCAGAACTGGATACCCGTCTTCCCTTCAGAACAGCATTGCACCGGGAAGACAAACTGTTTGTGTTTTGGCTCACATGTATGTAAACCATGATATTGCAGAGCCCTATGGACGGCTAATATAGACCAAATATTACATGGCTTTCTTTATGTAAGTCCATTTATATAGGTGCTTTCTGCCTTCAGGAAATTATACAACAAATACCATTTTATTATAATGTGATCCTGTTGTTACAGATGTGGGTCAGTCTATTTTTATGTGTGCTAATATAACTCAATTATTTGTTCCCAGCTGAAACTTGGCTTACATTCCATAGAGAAGAGCAACCCTGTTACTTGCCAAAAGATTAAGTATTTAAATATAAATATAGATATATATAGTATATACTCTTCTTGCTCATTCAGATTTATTTAGGTAATATCTCTTTTTCATTGGATTGATGCTCAGAGCTATCTCATCCAAGACAGGTGAAGTCAGAAACATTATGAATGGAAAGAGATCATCATCATCATCATCATATAGGAGACAGTCTTTGACAAAAGTTTCTGGACTGAGAATTGCAATTCAGATATTCACATAGTCTATAATGTTAGGCATGTATCTGAATTCACTGTTAATTAAAAGCAATAAACTCTTAACGTGTATGTTTGAATCCCACTCTAAGGAACATTCTTCACTCCATTGACTTTATAGAAAGCCTTAGCTCCAAACTCAGCACGTAAGAGAGATGTCAGCAGTTAGCCGTCAAGAATAGCCCCTAGCTGAGGTTTGGGCAATAACAGTACCCTTGCACATCACCACCACTGTGATTACTTCTGTGAGTGAAGTGAAGAATATGCATGGTGCTTTCAGGATGATCAAATATTTATGAAATTACCAGTTACATCCATGCTTGCCCAGATGAGTGGTGAGAGGGGAAGACACTTTCTCTTTGGAGCCAGAAAAGTCCATTGTCGGTTTTTAGCCAACGATCTCAAAGTTCTTCTGTCCTTTCTTGGATGCTTACAAGTTTTAAATGTTCCCTGGGAACTTGCCAACACCCCCAAATGCAGTATTTGTGCACTGCAAATCTAAAAATCCTTCAGTTTGAACTTAATTTTTCCAGTTTAAATATTTGGAGGTTAGGTAAAATAGGGTAGATATGCCTCCCAGTACAGTACTATAGTGATTATAATGATTATAAGGTTCATGTTCCCATGCCACATCATCTTCTTTCTAAAATTTAAGCCACGGAGGATTTTTGGTTTGCAAAGAACTCCCTGGGGGGTAAGAAGCTAGAAGGACTCGATGTAAATTGTTACGTGAAGCTGGCCTTGGAACATGTGGAAATGAACTCGTTTCAGCATCTTTTCTGAAGTTCAGTTCCTCTTGAACGCTTAAGAGCATGCATCAGTTCCGTTATCACTGGGTACTGAAATGAAAATCATGTTGTGGGAAACTGTAAATGTAAACCAACATGAGTAGATTCTTCCATGAACAGGCATCAGCCTGCACAGACTACTAACGTATACAAGTTCTGTACTCAAAGCAAAAAGAATATCCTGCCTGCTTTGTTGTGGTAGCCAGGAGACCGAGTTCTCCATTAAAATGTGTTTGTCGAACCTTGAAATCTACAGCAAGCAGGTACTCCCACCTCTTACTATTGTGCGTAATTATTTTTCTAAGAATATTAGTTCATACTCATCATTATTTTCTAGATAATAAATGAGATTTTGGCAGATTGATTTCCTAGCATGAGGGATTAGCACATAGCTTAAAAGTCCAGAACAAAAACTCCCTTTTACTTACTGAAGCCACTATTTACATTTACATATATCAATCCGTGATAGCAGGTATGTAGCCACAATGCCCACTATACCAGCGCAGGAACTTTAAGAGTTGACTCCACAAAGCCCGATAACTCAGGATCAGCAACAACGGAATATAAATTTCTCTGATTCTGAATAATCCATTCGTTGTCGGTCTCAGAAACAGGCCCCATTAATATTCTCTGTTGCTTGTCAAAGAGGGGAATGCTATTGCTGCGTGTCCACGTGACACGACATTACTGGAAAAATGTTATAAAGGACGCACTTCTTATGGTTCTGCAAGGGATGTTGGGCCTAACAGCAAACAGGAGATGCTTTGTCTATTGCTTTAATTGCAGTCACATTTGGTAGGCCTAGCGGATACCTGTTCTGCTGCAATCCTAATTCTGAATTCTCAGATAAGGAAAACCTCTTACCGATGTCCAAAAAAGCTTCGTTCAATGTTTGCTATAGCCTAGCTGCACTTCTGTTTTCCTCCTACTGCCTTTAACCATTGGCGTCGGGCTTTTGCATTAGCCATTTCAAGGAGAAATCTGTTTGCTCGGAGTAAATCTGTGCATTATCCCATACATCAAGCATGTATTGCCTGTTATATGCAATGTGTCTTACGTCATCAATACCTTTTTAAAACAAAGGGGTTTATTTAGTTGTTGGGACACACTATTAGGTAAAAAGGACCAAAAATAAAGAAAGAAGAGTCCGCATGCATACCTTGAGTCATCTGATCTTATGTCTAGTACAAGCAGTATTTGGGATTCTTTCCTCTTCATCTGCTGCTGGACCAATTTATATTTTACTAGGAATGTCCACATGTGGTTGTGAGTCACTAAGTCTGACACATGTTGCTCTAAAAACTGTTCTATTGCTCTCCAGGGAGAGCAAGTTAGAGCAAGTTCTCACCCTGCCATTGTGTCTTAAGGACCTCGGATGGGACTTCCTCCTCCTTTCCCCATGCTGCCAGGCTTTGCTGTCCAATCAGACCCACAGGATGAGCTATTTATTCACTTCCAGATATTTTTCAGCAACAGTTATAGATCTAGAAATTCCACCAACAATTATTAAAATAACCCCTTCATTTGTTGCCTATTTCAACAGAATTGTTTTCCACCTAAGGCGTGCAGGCTGCAACCCTTTCTCATTCAGCTTCTGTTCCCGAGAGTGATGTTTGTTCCTGTGCTGCCTCATCAACTTGCCTTCTTTGTGCATATTTAAAAACACAGCCTTAGCTCTCAGAGTGACTACCAGCTTTTGGATGACAGGTCTGGAGTATCCGGCTTGAACAGGCTTTCCAATGTAATGCTCTGCTGCAAGGCTGTTGTAACCTTATGCACGGTTGGAGCCGAAGCCTTTTGCTAAGGGAAATGATAATGGCTGGCCCTTAATACGCAGAGTGTGCCCACACACCTTAGAAAAGAGCATGCAGGAATAGAGCTCTATGTCAAAAAGAGCCCTGTGGCGGTTACCTTCTTCCCCACTCATAATCAAGCTATTGCTCATTACTACCCCTTCAAACTTCATCTAGTAAACTCCATTTTTAAAGACTGCAAATCTCCTGCTGTTCCAGCTTGCCCCCTCACACTCTGCCCCATTCCACACCACTTGTCTTCCTCTGCGGCAAGTCTCTCTTTTACTACTCCGCACCTTTCCCCTCCCACAGGACCTTTATTCTTACTGATTTCTTTTGGCCTATCATCCACTCCAGATCGTGCACTCTCTGCTGTACCTTTGTACCCCTCCTCCCTACCACTCAAAATGGTGTCCTCTCCTGCTTCCTTCAACTGATTCAAGGTTTTGCCAGTGCTCCAAGCCCTTCCCTAATGCCCAACTCACACGTCCAAGCTTCTAACTTCAGTCTTCTCCTGGCTCAAGAGTCCTCATCAATATTCCCAACAGAAGTCTTAATTTGCATTTGACCCACTCTTACAAATTACTTTCTCTGCTTTTATACGTCATTATTCTGGTCCAATGCTTCCCAAACTTTTCATAGGCAATATTGCTTTGGATTCACTTCTGCACTGACAATCCC
The DNA here is from genome assembly GCF_000690835.1 of Fulmarus glacialis. Lineage (NCBI taxonomy): Eukaryota > Metazoa > Chordata > Aves > Procellariiformes > Procellariidae > Fulmarus > Fulmarus glacialis. Next base: position 3,519 of record NW_009199079.1, on the reverse strand, counting down.
ATAACTTCCATATCTGCCTTTGAATTTCTTCAGGATGAAGACCACCTCTGGAAATCTTTGTAGTCTTGCAACTTTGATGAAATCTTTGAAACATGTACTTTACAACGTCTTGAAACTCCTCGTCTCTAGAAACAAGGCTCTCCAAGGCCGTACCTAGAGTGCATCCTGGGGCTGAAACCTGGCTGGAAAACAGCAGTTTCTTTCAAGTAACTCATGCTCAAGTTTCCCTCTCAGGAAAAAAGACTGTTGCGTACCCGAGTCTCACTCTGGTACGGAGTTGGGATGTGGCCAGGGCACACACTCAGATTTGAAAGCTAGGAAGTATTTATTGGCTCTCCAGTTTAGCGTGGCATCTGAATCAACTTTGATAATTATTCTGGGATTAGTGGCAAAAAACAGTCGATTCTATTGGGGATGAGTCGGTCATTATTTCTTCACATCTGCGGGGACATCAAGTTCCTCAGAGAGGGCGAGAGCGCTGTTGAGGGGAACTGGAATCACCATGGACTGCAATTTGCCTGTCTTTCTTGCCAGACAGGCACATACACCATCTCTCTTCATCCCCAGTTTCTTAAAGATTTTACACTTTTATTTTCCTGGCTTCGAGTTTTACATAGTAACGTACACAACATTTTTTGCCAGCGATTGCCCTCAAGCCCTCTGTCCTGTCCTCCTGGTTTGGCTTGTGGAAGAATCACGTGGCAGACTGGTGACTGTCACTGGTGAGAAAGGCCACACAATAAGCTGCTAGAAGAAGGGTGATAAAATGTCACATGCAGGCTATTTTTGAGAGATAAGGCCATCTTTAAGGCATCTTAGTCTGTATTGCAGAAATCAAGACCCCAGAAGTGCCAAGTAATTTGGTAAAATGTAAATACTGATTCCCTTTTTCTCAGTTTATGTTTAGATATTTGCTGAGGAACCATTAGATCCCATGACGGTATAAACCCAATATGCAAACTGAATTGATAATGTACATTTCTTTCCTCTCACCACCTTAAATGGTATTCAAGATTTGGGATTTGGAAGCCATGTACATGGATGTTAATGCGCATGCTCTTAGAAAAATAATCAGTGTTTGGCTACAGCACAAACACCTATTCAACGAGTTACAAGAATACTCAGAGAGAGACCAAATTTAGCTACTCCAAAATATGTCATTAAACATACTGCCAAAATCATATTAAACGCCATACTTAACATATAGAAAAATTCTCTCTCTCCAGAACACCGATGGAAGTCTAGTATTAAATAAAATGGCAACAGAACTAATGTTTAAAGAGCATATTTGAATAATGTTTAATCTATTTTTATTCAATAAATTTTTGTTGACAAAATAATGGGTTTATTATACATCATGAGCTGCCACAATACAGTTAGGGGAAGGATCGAAGAAGAGACAGAGAACAGAAGGTACCTTTATTAATTTCCCAGGTCCTTTTATTTTAATCAAAGAGCTATCCATTTGAAACTACTGATCCAATAAAACAGCTACGCTCTGGTTCAAACACTTGGTTTCAGTTTCGACTTCCAATATCTATCCTTCAAGGAGCTTTTCCACTTGTGTAGACATTTTCTGTAAAGGGCTACACTCCTATGACTTCTGCAAGTAGATTAGATGGATTACAGTAACAGGGTTTTACAAGTTCAGTGTCTCCCTTTAAGATTTTCAAAGGAAAACGGACAAAGTCTTTCAAGCATAAATAAAATAACTGCAGATAACTCATTATTTGTATTCTTAGAAATGCATCTTCATAACAGGGTATGGTACACCCTCCCCCAAAACCCCAATGTCATCTGGAAAAATAATCAGTACAGGTCAAGCATCCCAAAGAGTTTTAAATAGTACCAAATTGTATCATTCTTTAAGTGTCTTCTGCAGAGCCCAGCTAATTTAATGCTACAATAGAATAATCTAGTTATTTGGCAACTATCTGCATAAAAACATTTCAATAACATTGGGAAATAATTTTCAGAAAAGCGCTGAATGACTTCAGTTACAGTTTATTCTTTGTTTCTAACTCATAAATTTCCTCAACTAAGAGTTCACTGGTGGAAAGTAGGAATTTTCTCGTCCTTTACTATTTTTTGCATCTGTGTTTTAGAAGAGTTTAAATGTATGTTATCACTAATTATTACAATTAGGTTAATACTGTTTTCTGTAATTAGTTTCTAATGAACATATGTTCATTGATGAAAACTGCAGCCTATATGCAATGCCGTTTGAGCTGAAGGGCCGTGAGAAATGCTCGTTATAAAATAACTATCACGTATGACGCTTAGCACCAATCCTGCAAACACTTAGGCGTGAGCCCCACTTCACTGCTGTGAGAAAAATTCATTTAAATAAATAGAAACTCCCAACATATTACGGTAAAAGCTAAGTAAAGTCACGCCTAAATTGTTTGAGCACGGGCATAGTTTAAGGGAGAACAGTAGTCAAGTTTGATTCTTAAATATTTTAATACACATTCTTAAGTAAATACTCTAATACTCTACTGCACAGAAGCTGAGACTGGGAAGTCCTGCTGTCAGAGAAGGACCACGTCTATCCTATGTCCAAGCGCAATGCTGTCCCCATCATGGGGATACTACTGTAATACAGTACATATCCATAATAGCAAAAAGGTTGTATTTGGTCTTGTATAAACCATTTTAGTAGTTATTCTGATTTTGTAGGTGAGCACTTTTGCCATGTTATTTATTTCTATTGTTATTTAATGCTGATATTTATTCCTGGATATTTATTAGTATTTATTAGTATTTCTGTCCAAAGTTGCCAGTGTAATTGTAGAAGGGAGCCTATATAAAATCAAGAGGGTTTGGACATTGATCATTACTGGGATTAACAGAAGATATATTGAGATTTGAGAGTTATTTTAAGAGATATATAATAATATACCAAACTATTAAAAATTCAAAATTCACCTTGCCAGTTTTTGCCTTAAGGACAGAGTCACCTTAGGGAGATATTCTGTGGTCTGAAAAAATACTTAGGATTAGTATAATTAAGATTATGTTCTGTGCTGTTTTATACTTTGCCTGAAACTATATACATACATACACACACACATGCTTTTTAAAGTATCATACATGCAACTGATTGCAATCCTCCATCCTCCCTCTTCCCTGGTCAAGTTAGGCCTCATGTGGGTCTATCTTGTTGAATGTTCTTTTGCATAACAGACCTCCTTGTAGGTGAAGGAAGCCCACCCTGGCCAATCCCACAAAATACCAAGGGCCTTCAGTTTTCACTGTTTTCTGAACAACAAGTATTGACAGAAAATGAATGCTGAAGACAGTATTTTTCTTTGTGAATACAGGGCGACGATGGACCGAATTCAGGCAGGTGGCACATTTGAAACTACTTTTAATTTGTAAGCTGGCTAGGTTTTAAATGAGACGAGGCCCATTATGAGGAGTATTTCTGTGCTGAACGAACCCCGTATTTCTGGAGCGCAGAAGGAGCCTGGCTGCGGGCTCGCCGCTGCCCGGCCTCGCACCTTCCCCCCGGGGGCC
>NW_009199078.1:4248-13007 GCF_000690835.1 Fulmarus glacialis | reverse complement strand
GGACCCGCGCGGGAAGCCCTCCACCCCCGCGTCGGCCTGCTCGCCACAGCTGAACGCGATCTCGCCGCGCCGTTAGCAGAACACCTGTGTCACAGCCTCGCCCATGGCGTTGAAGGCAATTCTGCTTGGAGGGGTGGGCACATGTCTGTCACGGGAGTAAGCGGGGAAGGTGAACACAAGCCACAAAATTAATTTATTTTCCAGGTTGAGGCCTTGCCCAGGCTGTGGCTGGGTTGTCGGGGTAGCGGACATCACCTGAAACTGCATCGCTTCAAATACCAAATCTAACACTCCGCCTCGGCACAGTGATGAATGTTAAAGCAGTTTGGACAGGTGCAGGTGGCCCTGGCAAGTGTCTGAAATGTATTTAATATTTTCAGCAAAATGACCCATACCATAACAGGCACATTTTGCTACATCATACAATAGCTGACGTTTCAGCTACTTTTCTGAGACACAGCTAGCTTTCCTCTTTCTTAAATGCAGGACTTTATACTGTTAAACAATCTCATTTTACATTCAAACATTCCATAAAAGTACTTTTGATTCTTTAGAAACATGAGGCACTGGCAGAGAAGAGTAAAAACCCTCGTTTTTTAGAGGGTAGATTCTGTAAAACCAGTGCTTGTGATTATACCTGAAAACCTGGTGCTGCCTGGAGAAAAGGCGGGAACCGACCTTCCCTGCGCCTTGCACCTGAGGAGTGTTTGGAGAGCAGGCAGATAAAACTGTTCAGAGAGCTAACTGAAGTCAGCGTTGTGAGCCACTGGTTAAAAAAAATTTGAAATAAGCCATTCTTGTTGCAAATACTGAACATTTAAAAAAAAAAATCTGATTTGCTAATGGATAATGCTTAATTCCTTTGCTCTTGCTCTGCACTGAACAATTTGAAGTGAGATTATCCAGGAATACAATAAATTACCAAGTTTACTTTTTTTTACTCTTCTAATGTGATAGTAGCCATAGCACGAGCATTTTTCTCATGGTGTGAGGTGTATTTATGACCACACGGGAAAACTTAAGGCTCTGGGGTTTAGATCACCAGTTCTTCCTAAGTGGCTGTTTCAAGCAGAAGGCCTGTACCTCAAACGTTACCATTTTAAGTGAAATACCAAAAATGAGCAAGAGAAGATAAAGGAATGAAGTAGTAATCTGGGGAGTTAGACCTGAAATCTCCAAAGTCTGCCAGCACTTCCCTAGCAGAATGGGAAGTTTCTTTCTACTGCATGCCTCTCTGCATGGGATGATTTGTCGTCATGAACTCAAGGAGGCTCATTAAGCCTCAGGTAAACACAAATCTTAATATATATGTGTTGTAAAATGGTCTTGTAGGCTGTACCACTAAGCCAGCAAAAAAATTGAACTCTGGCATGCAAGTGAGCAACTGTTCTGACGCAAGGAAGTCTCCAAAATGAGATAATCATGGCTAGTGACTTAACAGTGAGCAAGACGCTGGTATGTTGGTAGTACGGTATTTCAGAAGAATCTGTGGATATATGAAAAGAACGGAGTACTCTAAGCATGACTCAGGTCTTACACAAAGGAACTGAATCACGGTGGTGAAGAGGCACTTCATTTTCTATGCCAGTCCATTTTTCCCTTCCATTCCAAGACTGCCAGTAAGAGTTAATTGGTGGCAACTGTGATAGTAACTGCTCTAGTGTAGAAATGTCTTTCAGAGACTCCACAAACACCATCTATTCATTATTTTGCATAGGCTGCCTAGGAGAAGATGGATGATAGTGCTTGGTCATTACTGACGTAGATCAGATTGAAAACAGTGACCTGCAGGTGAAGTGTTATATCTTTTATTACCTGTTGACTCAAATCAGAGACTGTGTTCTGGAGAAAGGATATTACTGTTATTGGTTCCAACGTTTATTTCAAATACCTGTCTACCTCCCTTTGGAAAAGAATGGGCGATTATCACAAGCAGTACTGTTGCAAAGCAATAAATAAATAAATAAACAAATCCCAAGTTGTCTGCAGCAAATAAAGTAACTTCATCATATTTTGCAGCCTGATACCTGTGAACTTGTCAGAATGCGCTGCCAACACGCTCTATTTGTGCTGAGGACCTGCCCGGTTACTAGACTCCAGAGTTTTGTGGAAGTAACATATTTGCATGCAAAAAGCCTGTTTTCATCAAAAACTGATTCTACCCTTGTAAAGTGTCTGCCACCTGCTGTAATAAGCATTGAATTGAATGTAAACTGGTTATTTCCCATCTGGTTCTGAATTACAAAGAGTAGAAATTGTGAATGAGATAACTGGATAATTTATTGAGATAATTAAAATTAAAATTAATTTAATAATGAAAGTTTGTTTTTCTTTCACGCTCAGGCCTCATCAGAAAAACACACCATCTGCACCATTAAGAGGAGAACATTCCTATTGTTTTCTAAAGACACAACCTGCTGATCATGAGAATTAAAATGCCCTTAGTACAAGAGTTTTCTGGATGGATGTGATGAAGTATGAGATGTATTTATTCATGTCTTTGCCACGCAAGAATGAAACAAATAAGCCATTGTTACTGAGAGAACTATAGACCATCCAGGCATTCCATAAAGAGACATGAATAGTGCTGAATAATACAAATGACAGGAGAATTTGGATTTGACAGTTCACTGTTCATACTAGGTTATAATGTGAAGTGTTAAGGTATTAAAAATAGGTGATTTGTTTAGAATTTCTAGCAGTACTTCCTACACTCAGATGGATGCGTTTTGCTTCTAGGGTAGAGGGATGAGGGTTTGTGTTCTAGGACTTCCTAAATTTTTTTAGTATTCTGCAATTCAAAGCATTGAAAAAAGTAGGATGCCTTTTCTTGTGTATACCTTTTGAAATTCTGTCTGTCATTAGAGAAATTCATACTGCTAATAGTGTGTAGCCATATGGGATAACAGAAGGCATTTTGCAAATCTAGAAACTAGCAGGATTTGGAGTTTTTATCAGGAGAAAATTCTTTGTGCAGAGATGGAGAGAAAACCAGAGCTGTTCAATCTAGATTTATTTTGTCTTGTTACAGAACAAGTAATAGCACTCAGTATTTGACAGGATATAGTGGCCAGTACTGCAGAAGCTGTTCTGGGTTATATTATCTTTTGGACAAAATTCCAGATCAACTGCCTTCAACAAGAAGGCAGGTTTTTTCATTTCATAAGCTAGAAACTCACTTGGTGCATAATGAATTGTGACATCTTATGTTAGTTTGGTTCTCACAATCTGGTTATTTCTATGTGGAATATATCTGTGAAAGGCATTGGCCATTAATAAAACAGAAAATGACACAAGCAGCACAGACAGCATCGCCTGATGATTCATTAGACTGAGAATCAGGACATGCAGGCTCCGCGACTGCAGATGATGGCAACAGTGTGAAGGGATGTTGCATAATTTTTCAGGTGCTGTCACACCACTTGCATGCAGGAGAGCATAGCACAGGGCTGCCAGAGCAGCGTCCTCCTGTTAGTTAGATCATCCCAGCACTGCTGTAGTGCAAATCGTGTAGTAGAATAATGAAGACTACCCTGTGCTAAGTTCCTCCCTCTAGTTATGAATACATCTTTTATCAAATAGTTGTGCCTTTTCACAGTTAAAAACAGTAAAAACTTCAAGATTTTTTTTTTGCTGGAGGCAGTATCCAGTAGATAAAGGAACCAGTCATGTTCTTCACCTTTCAGAAGGGAGAAAGAAAATTCCCTTAATGAAATCACCAGGTTTGCTGCACAGACATCATTAGCAAAAACAGATTCCTGGCTATCAGTTAGACAAATTTGCTATTTCTAGCAAGATCCCCTACAGTATTGCTTCTGTAATTACAATGGAGTGGGGTTTTTTTGTTTTGATATTTAATATCAAGGCAAAAGAACCTTAGATTTTTAAAATTAAATTTACAATTCAATGTGGTAGTTGAAGCAAACACAAAATCTTATGGGAAAGGGATAATGGCTTTATGCTTCTGTGTGAAATGTCTGCATGCATGATGCATAAAGGCCGTTACTCTACTCAAGTCTCTTGGAGACTCATTTCTCTAGAAGAAGCTTTCAGACTTTTTTCCCCTGGACATATGTGTACTTCCCAACCATCAGGGTCACAGTCTCTACTTATAAAGTCCTTAACAGAAAAAAAATAAGTCCTTCAAGAGAGGGGAGTTATATAACTGAATATCTATAATTAAATGGAGCTGTGACACCAATAATCATACTGCACGAAGCGAGAGCTGAAACTATAAACTTGGCCAGAAGAGCATGGCTCAGGGGATGGGGTGGAATTTAGAACTTTTCCCCTCCCTGCATCGCTGGTTGAAAGGTGGCTCAAATCAGAAACAGCTAAAGGTTATTTTTATCTCAGGATTATTTGATGGATCTTTGGAAATAAACACTTTGTCCAAATCTCATTGCGGTCCGTACGAGCTTTTCCATTTACTTTACGTGTCTTTGAATGAAACTACTGGTAGTCAAATTCACATGCAGCTCGATATATCCCATACCAATTATCTCATTTGCTGGCAGTTTAAGCAGAAAGGTTACAAAAGCTGCCCCTCTCACCTGCAGAATTACTTGTACAACACAGCTCACATGTATTAAGATGTATTAAAACTTCATGTGTAGACCATTTTCATGCTTGTTCCGTGAATAAATGCTTCAGACTATGGACAGTCTCCAAACAAAGCTACAGCCCATTCCTGTGTTCACCAAACACCTGTTTAATATTCACGTGCTCTGCACCTTGCAGAGTTGCAATCTAAACAGATGGATCCTGTAATGGTAAAGGAAACACATTCACATCTGGGAATCCTGACAGGTGGGTCTCTCTGATTTTTAGATCTCTTTATGATCCTAATCTTTAATTAAACTTGTAAGAGGCAAAAGAGAACCACTATGCTAGAAGAAGGCAGAACAACAATAGTGTTTGGAAAGAGGTTAGTGAGGCAGGATAGAAGTATATGGTTTTTTCCACTTTAGATGTACTTGCTGTAATGCATTTGCAAGGAGAGAGGTATTAGGAGTCAAATAACACCTAAGTAATCTCACCAGATAGGCCTATTCATTATATTTTACTCATTAGCTTTTCTTCTTCCAAAAACTGAAGAAATGCAGTGTATACAGATAAAGAATGACTTATTTTAGTCAAGTTTTACATTAAAAGTATCTGTGCAAATTTGCAGGAACATGTACAAAATGTACTACATCAATGTCAAAAAACCCCCCAAATAATCAGACTCCTGATCTTACATTTCTTCACTTCCCGTGGTCTCCCTGCCACAGAAAAAGACTGGGAGGACAGCTGGGCCTTGCAGCATGACGTGCAGGTGGTCAGGTCTGCGCTTTATTAAGCCACTTTGGGACGTGAATTCTAGAGTAGGTTTGATGTTGACTGCTCTGACATTCACTTCTTCCCTTTATGCTAGGAGAGTGATGTTTGGTACAGTAACTCCAAATCAGAACGTCTCTGCTGTGGCAGGTGTGTGTGTGGGGGGGTGATCTCTAAAGCAAAGAGCCTAAATCATTTAGTAACTCTTAACCTTTCCCATCAATGAAGTGGCACCCAACATAGTTTGCAAGGAATAGGAATAATGCAGGCTCTCCCTGAAACAGTGCTCAAAATGCAGATACCTGAATATTGCAATTTCAAAAGGTCCAAAGGTATTATTGAGTAACAAACATGTTTTAATAAACATTAATAATAAACATCCAGCTCATCTCCAGTGTACATGCAGACTTTAATGATTCACACAGAGTAGACCCATATTGTATAAAATATTAATGTGCAAATGTCTTAATGAACCAAAATTCGTAAGCCCAGCACTATTAACCTCAGGGAAAAGGTGTGAGGCTGTATCTTAACTTTGAACCTAACTGAAAATTTAAAGTTGGTAAATAGTTATTGTCTTCACAGTACAACTATTCAAGTTTTAAAAAACCTAATAAATTAATCCCCACATCCCAAAGTTTGTGTTTGAAATCTTATACCTTATGCACAGATAAAACAATACAATGACTCAACAGAATAATTGTAGAGGCAAACTCTTTTCCCCTAGGAATAGTATTTTAAAGGGTAGCAAAATAACCCCATATAGCCAAATGCAAAATTATTTTTCCAAACCAGTGGTTTGGAAGTCTTATTCTCCAAAACAACTAGTATATACTTTTTTCTTTTTTTAATCCCCTCTGCTAGAGGAGGAGATAAGTTCTTCATGAAGGAAGAAAACCGTAGTCTTGCAATATTATTAGAATTATCTACTCCCTCCTTTAGTATATTCATTTATACTTCACAATGAAGTAGAAGTACTTTTAACATATTTTATTTAACTAGGTGACTGAACATTTTGCTCAGAAGGTTTCTGATGTTTTTGTTGGCTGCATAAAAGAGAGATGAAACAGTTTGAAAAAAGCAATCACGAACCATGTCTCTATATACCTATTCCCCATCCTTGAGAACATGTTAATGCTTCCATGCAGTGAACCAGTTATTAACTGTGAAAAAAATTATGTCTTACAGAGACCAAACTCACAAATTGGCTATTATCAACAAGCAGCACTACAGAAATTAAGCTAATCATATTTTTTTTTGACAAGGTCATTTTTAATTGACGTTGTTTAAGCTCAGATCCCCAGAAGTAAAGCACTTTCTCAAAGGGGCTAAGTAAATTATTTAATAACCATTTATAATATGGTTACTTACTCCTTTTCTGTTTATTTATCTTAATTTTTTTGCTACGCTACTTTCCTCTTCACCCTGTCGCTGAACTTCATGGTAGATCAGTTAGAGCCAGCCGACTGGCACCTTTGCAGCAGCAGCGTTGTGAAAAGAGCATCAGCCACCCGGCAGAAGTTCTGAACAGCAGCATTTTCACAGCTGGATTAGGGGGAGAAGACTGCAAAACCTAACACGATCTCTAACTGCTCTGCAGTCACTGTCTAGGCGCTGACAAGGAAGCAATGTTGGTTTTTGTCCAGCGACGTTGTTCTTTGTCCAGAAGACTTGGAAGGGAATAACAAAGAGTTTAGGGGACAGTTCTATTCACAGTCCCCTGCCACTTTCACTGATGCTGAAGACAATGTACAAGTGCTCCTCAGGTTACACTGCCTTGTCCCCATCTCTCTGCTCGAGAGTAAATATTATCTCAAAAGTAAATAAAACAGTTGAGAAAAACCTGCATGAGTACTCACCTTCTGAATTGGTAAGATGGAAAGACCCAGCTGTAAAAACATCATTTTTATATATTTCGTCCTGACAGTTCATTACTGCACCCTGTTATTCCTGCCTGTTAGTTTGGGGTATTTCCCTCACCCTTCGCCTGTTTTGGGTGAACAAATCATCTGTGCAAATTTCTTTGTCTTAGATGAAAATCAGGCAGGAAAGGACCCAAACTTTCAGTGTCCTCCATGCAGCTTCAAGTGTCCCCTCCTGTGTATGCCTGCTATGACTTTAAAAAGCTATCATTTGCTTTTATGGACTGCACACTGCTGATATTTCGTTGGATTTCTCCATTGCAGATGTTAAGTCATTCAGGTATAAATCCACTTTAGTTTCTGGCTTGTTTCTTTAGGTGCCTTTTCCAAAGCCAAAGGAAATAAATGGAAGTCTTACTGATGCTGAAAGGCTCTGGGCCAGGCCTTGAAATGTGCTCATCAGTGCAGCTGCTTTATTTTGGCAATGATGTATCAAGAACTTAAAGTACTCCTATATATCTTACTATTAAAATTAACTTGTTGCTTCAGTTGCACTAGGCCACCTGATCCCAGAATGAAGCTCTGCTCTTTAGTGGAATAAAGATAAAAAAGGTATTTTCAGCCCAGCTTCTGATGCAGAAACTAAGAGGTTTGTATCTCCTATAAGAAAGCGGGAGATGGCTGGCTGAGCCCGCATATATCTGGATTGAGTTGTTTTTCCACAGCAGCCAGTTCCTCATGATGTCAGTCAGGACATTCAACCGGTAGTGAATTATAAGGGTGCGGGATCAGTGTGACTTCTGTCCCTCCTCTGCAGCAACAGCTACTTCTAAAGCACTGGATAAGCTAAATTTCATCTGGATGACAGAATAAACCTGAATAATTTCTGGGTCCAAACATGAAAGGGTCAAGTTGCTAAAATCCTCCCCTAGCACCGAGCTGTGGCAGCTAATTGCTTCCATGGAGCCGAAGAAAATTCCCTCTGTCTTTGCCATACTCAGCTACAGAAAATTGCTCTCATCCAGCTGCAAATATCTGACAGGTAGTCAGACAGCACTTCAGGGACAGAAGGTTTTAAAGCAGAGAATAGCTATGTGTCAGTGGCACATTCATGAGAAAATTCACAATGTGCTGACGCTCCAGATCTAGTAGCATCACGTAGTCCAGATAACGTAAAAGCCCCAAATAAAAGGTGCCTCTGGGGTACGAAAAAGTTGCTTTGGAGGAAGAGATTAAAATATTCCTGGATACAAACCTACTGGAGTCCAGCAAACAACACCAAATTCAGAGGGCAGTAAATGGATGTGCTACAAATTCACATCGACCCAAGAGAGTTTATGATTCACAAGGTCAAATGCAGCAGGTGCATTTTAAATAGAAAGGAGATAAAACGTAAAGGCAAGTTCAAACTGTATTTGAATTCAAACACAGAAGGAGCCAACAGCTACTGAATTTCAGAAGGATTTATGTGACTGCAGCCTTTAGACTCCTTTGAAAGCCTTATGAATAACTATCCCCCCAAAGTGTGCTCAGATACAAGGAACTTGCTCAAGTAAATACCTGTAAATCAGGTCTGTT
>NW_009199078.1:0-4233 GCF_000690835.1 Fulmarus glacialis | reverse complement strand
GCAGGCACATGTCCAGTGGCAGAAGATTTCAGAACACAACTGAAGTATGCAGCGCAGAAGTGTTGTAATTAGAAGCAGTACAATGCTATCACATGGCCGTCTTCTTTAAACCTTTCCAAGATGTTTCTTTTCCCTATTCCTTGCTGGAATACCAGCTCTGGGTAGGCATGCTTGTTTTAAGAGCCTGTTCATATGAGGTTGATAGAGAATTGACAAGTGTAAGATTAAAAAAAAGATTAAAAATTACAGAACAAAACCAAACATATCTCATGATTCTCTATCCCTTGAATCTGAAAGCACAGTTAGTATTTTTGATCTAACAGGATCTTTGGGAAGAAGTTCTCTGATCCTGCACTCTGAGCTGTGCCCTATCTATGTTTAACAGCAGACCTCTGCCACCCACATGGAAACCACAGGGAACCCATCCGCAGGCTGCCGCTGCGGGAACAGCTCCTCCCTACAGCTGGGATTTCCAGGGCTAACTGTGGTGAAGGATACACAAGTATTTTTAACGTAAGAACCAGAGCTTCAAGGTGAAATGCTGCTACCAATGAAATAAATGGAGAAATGAGTTCTGCCATTCACTGCAACAGCAGCAGGATTTCTCCCAGGCTTTGGTATCTCTTTGTAGCTATATATGTTCCTGTATATTATTGCTGCAATACAAGCGTCTATTGTAATCCCTGATCTTCATGTAAAAGCTTCCTTCAATACATGTTTCATCTAAATATAGAAACATATGTGATAGAAATTCACAGGAAGACATTTTAAACCATTTGAAGATACTGGGGCTGACTAATTTATTCCCAGAAAGAATGTCATGCTGAGATTTTCTCCCCTTCATGAATACCACAGAATTAAACTCAACCTCTGATATGCAGCATGATTTGAACAGATTTCTGCCAAGAAACGTGTTGTATATGCTTTATATAAAATTAGAAGTAATTTTAAGGATAATTTCATTATAGTCATTTAGTAACCGCTAAGATTTTAGCAGAATTAAGGGAAGTCTGATCCTTTAGGTGATACCACTAGGAATTTGCATAAGTTAATATTTTGCTACTGCAGTGGTCCTCCCTCTGACTTAAGACTTACATTCTCGGGCTGTTGCTGGAGTGATTTGCAGGAACGAAAGTGGAAACACCTCCCTCGAGAGTCACCTAGCAAAATCCCCTGAAGCAGAATGAGGTGTCTCATCACTGACAACACAAAGGCAAAGAATATGCTGCTCTCCAAATCAGTGCTCTGTGGAGATTCGCAATCTACGAGATGTAAAAGAACACAAGGAAGATGACTTTCGTATTGCCTTAAAATCATTGCTAGCGAAGGCGATGCAATTGAAGCAGCACTTGCCCTCAGCAAATTCTGTGAATGGCCTCTAGCATTTTAAAAACAACTCCATGAAGGAAAATGTCCAGAAAAGCAAAATTCATTCAGTTTACTGTCTGTGGGGATATAGCATCACTGCTTGAGGTATTAACAGCAATCTGAAAAATTCTAGAGGGTGATATAGATGGTATCATTGAAAGTCATACACTGTCTGCCCCAGTTAGCTGTCCTGTCCGTTTGCACGACTGAAAATGGCTTTGGAAGGCAGAAGGGGTCACATCGTTTCCGTGAGACAGATTCTCAGTTAAAGTAGTCGGTTGCCACTGGATTTGTACATTGTATTGCGTAGTCGTGAACCATGCAGGAGAGATGGAGGGATCTAGTGTGCATTTTAACTTTCACTTTCGTGAATCACCAGAAATAAAATAGATTTAAATGGAAACACCTTGCAGCTCTAACAAAGTTTGCCAGCCTATTCTTTTGTTCATTGTTTTCATTTTCTGCCTGTTTTGCTTACATAATTCATATTCTATCTTGCTCTTCACAATCAAGCTTCCTTTCTTCCCACTCCCATTCCTTCCTAGACAACGCTCTCCCCCTTATCCTCCATCTTCTTTCATATACAGTGACTTACAGCACAGAGTAATAAGGAAATTTTCCTGAAAGACTTCAGAGATTTTTTGGTTCTGACACAATTCTGTCTTCTTTTGCCTTTGTATTATCCAAAGAAACTGTTTGCATCCTTTAACTGTAGAAGTAGGAAGGCTTACCTTGCACCTTTCAAGAAAACGCCTGAATGTTGTCAAATAAAGTGCCTAAGCTTTGAGTGTCTCATAGCGATGGGGAGAAAAGAGTTTATGTCGACATTCCTGTTTCTGCATCCCGGGTGACTACCAAGGCTTGCAGTTCCACACGCTGCATTTCAGAGAACAGGCAGCCTGAAAGCAGAGCTCCTGTTGACTGCATTTACCCCACCATATTGAACAGGAGGAAAAAGGCAGGAATAGCATATTGCTGAAAAATGATCCTGGCTGGGTGTCTGAGGGGGTGACACAGACAACGTAAGAAAGAAAACCTTTATCAGCAGGTCTCCAGCCAGCTGGTATTTCTGGTTTTGAACAACTGCGCTGAAGCTGCGAGAGCAACCTTTCTATTTCAATTTTGCACACTCCCATGTGTGCATTTTTTATCTTGATGAAGTCCACCTCCCCAGCCCAGCTATACACAGGCTGCAAGTCGGGACTGAAGCGCTCTGGAAGTCTTCTCAAGCCTGAACAGAGTGAAAAGTGGTGGAAACATGAAACAGCCCATCCAGCTCTGCCAAGCCTTCCTCAGCCAGACGCGGACGGTTATCCACCCCTGCTGCTGCTGTAAAACCAGCTGTGCAGGAGCGCTGCTCGCTGGCAGCCCCGCTGCTGAACAGCTCTGGGGAGCCTGGGGAGGCAGGTCCCAGCACCCCCCCGTGCTCCCAGCCCACAGCGATGGCACCAGCCCCGCGCGGGCTCCGGCTCCCGCACAAACCAGCACTGAGCGCAAGCTGGAAATGCACAAGATCCAGTGTTCAGAGTACATCCCCTACGGGTCAAAAGCAGCCCGAGAAATCACGTTCCTTCTATGCACACATAGTTTATTCCCAGCACTTGTTCTTTGCTGGTGGTGTCCTCTGTGGTCAAGAGGAATTCTGTAAGAATTCTGCTTTTTGACTTCATTAACCTGATCAACTCTGGGGGACTTGCATGATTTTGTGAATATAGAGTGAACAGTTCTGGGCGTTGTTTTCTACTGCCACTCATAAGGTTACCAAATATATTCAGGTTTACTCAGAAGCTCAGGTCTTTGTCAAGGCTACGAAGCCTTGTAACACCTATCTGGAATTTGCAGATGTCCCACAGTACCCTGAAACAGTCTTTCTAATCAGGTTGTATGTCATCTGGAAACCCCAGCCGTGTTCACTGCATGTGCCAGTCGGCTATCTGGGCAGGACGTATGCAATTAAAACTTGGTCTCTGCAAGAGGTGCTGAACAAAACTATCATAATTCATTTCTCTTTTATTTTCAAGGACCAAAAGAAAACAAAGGGCTTAATTCAACTCTGGAAGGCAAAACAGTCCATTGACCTTAGGGGGGAGCAGAGCTGGAATTAAAATGGAATTTTTAAACTGCCATGGCCCAGATGTTTTGTGTTATAGCTACAATAGCCTCTGCAGGATATTATCTGCAAAGTTCTTTTGGGATCTTGTGCAATGAGAGATACTATATAAACACTGATATTAATTATCAGTGATAATTAGCTATTGTGAATGCATATCAATGTTTTAAAATTTCAGATGTCTCGTTAACATTATGGCTTTTAAAATATGATTTGCATTTAAAAACAGTTCAGTTTGCTTTCAGTCTTGAGAAGTACAGAACAATAACTTAACTAAAAAGGGGACCTACCAAAATGTCAGTCCCAGGAAACAAAGCAGCCTGGGGTAATCTTTGAACTGATCCTCACACATTTACCCCTTCCCTTGTGTCTGTGAACGTGAAAGGTTACATAAATCTGCCTGTAGATAATTGCGTGCACTGCTGTGACTTTCTAAATAAAGTGGTATCCCAATCTATCTTTTTCATGGAGTAATAAGGTTTTATTCATAAATACTGTAGTCACCTTGGGTTTTCTTCATTAGCGCTAAAGCTTCAGATAGAATCATAGAATCATAGAATCATTAAGATTGGAAAAGAGTTTAAAAATGTATGTCAGTTAGCACTAAATGCATTTTTCGGAGTTGCGTAACAGGCAAATCCTCTAAAATATCATTTACAGCAGACTCAGTTCCAACAGAGATCAATACTCTTCCCGTAAATCCAACCTATTTTCCTAACCCTGAAGATCCCTCCAGACTTGGCGTTCACGCTTCC
>NW_009199077.1:0-8252 GCF_000690835.1 Fulmarus glacialis | reverse complement strand
CCCTGGCTCCCCGCCCGCCCGGGGAAGAGTTTTACAGCCCCATTTTTAAATCCACGGGGCTTTTCTGCCCTGGATGCCCCGTTTCCTCAACCGCCTCCCTGCGGTTTGGGTTTTCCAAGGTCTCACCTACCTAAAACCATCTTTGGGTCCCTCCCAGGGCGGCCACCCTGGTCCTCACGCCTCTGTCCTGCCTTCGTACCGGTTTGCCCAGCCGTGGCTGCATGCGTTGATGCATGCCGGTCCCCGCAGCCTGCGGTGTGCAAGGTCTAAGTGCTGTCACTGCCTTGTGCATCCCTCCCGGCTCACGTGAGGAGGAACTGGCAGCTTCTCCCTGTGAAAAGGAATGAGGCTCTTTGGTGGGATGGAGAAGCGTCTTGACCTAGGCAGGTGGTGACGGTGACCAGTTCGATCACAGCTCTCAGGAAAGCCCGGCGGCAGGAGCAGCTGGTCAGCAAGCGGCTTCTGCGGGAGGACACCACAGCAGAGGAGGGTGGACAGGATGGAGCAGAGATCGTGCCAGACCCTCTCTCGGAGGATGAGGTGAAGAGCATGACGTTCGCCGTCGTGATGGGGGTCCCCGGGGTCTTCCCCAGCCTCTAGGCATGTAGAGGAGCCTGGGTGGGGGTGGGTTTGGGAGTGTTTTCCGAGTCACTTCCAGACATGGTGAGAAACAGTAAGGTTCTTTGTGACCATCTTTGTGCCCTGGGTTTCTTTGGCTCCAGGGATGAAATCTTAACCTTAGCACTGTTTGAAATTCACCCATTTTTTAATTTTCGATAGGTTCTTGAGCTGCTCAGAGGCATGCAGAGGGGTTCAGAGGACAGGAGAAGATCACTCAGCCGCCTCCGCTGGGCTCTGCAGAACAAGGAGACTCAGCAGAAGTTTGTCAGGTCAGCCCAGGTCTGGCACTGCATGTCCAGAGTGGCCCTTTGTCCCAGTCATTGTGTGGATGAGCTGGTGTGTGGCCGAGGGTGGGAAGGCAGGAGGTGACAGCACCCTTTGGGTTTCACCAGGCTGGACGGCAGCATCCGGACACTCATCGGGCTCTTCACCAGCAGCCTGGCTGACATGCAGATGGAGGCAGCCCGCTGTCTCCACGAGCTCTCCCACTCCAGTGACCCTGCTGTGGCTGAGGCATGTCTGCCAGTGACCTCCTATCTCCTCACCTACCTCTCAGGACACAGTGTTGAGTTCACGGTAAGATCCATGCTTGCGTTTGCCAGAGCTCTGGCACCTGATAATCCTTTGGTAGCGGTTGGGTGTTGACCTCTTTTCGCTAGCCTTAGCCTAACATGGCTCACATAGGAGTGCTGGTGGGAAGGGGCCTTCTGGAAGTCTCTAGTCCAACCTTCCCCTTGGAGCAGGACTGTTCCCAGTGCTAGCCCAGGGCAGGGAGGCTTTGTCTGGGCAAGTCTTGGAAATACGGAGACCCCCTTCACTGTGCCCCATCCCAACACCAAGAGGAGTTTGGTTCCATCGTGTTTGCACCTCTTTCCGGGTAGCTGCAGGCTGCTCTTAAATGCTGCCAAGCCTCATCCAGGCCAGGAAAATCCTCCTGCCACAGCGCAGGACGCAGTGGGTTGCCCCATTTGCAATGGGTTCCTCCTTTCAGCCCCAAGCTCCGTTTGGGGAAGCAAGGACTGCAGGCTGTGTTAGATTCCATCATCGGACGTGTGGTCTGGCCTCTTGACACAGGCTGGGCCTGGACAGGAGGTACCTTGGCATCTGTTTGGTGGGTAAAGCAGAAATACTAGATGGAGGTCAGTTTAGGTGTTTTAAAAGATCTTGGAAAAGTGAAAGAAATGAGCAGCTGCAGGCTGGGATGCAGGGACAGCTACTTTGTCAGCTTACCTTCATGCAAGAAGTAGGCAGGCTTTTGTCCAGGTCGAGAGGAAGAGCAGAGTGCCTGTGCCTCCAAGCTATGCCGTTTGATCCGGGCAAAGGAGCGAACAGTTGGAGCAGCTCTGGGATGCCTGTGTGTTTTGCCGGCTGCCGAGCAGTGCGCCTCGTGCAGCATGCTGTGCTCCTTTGAGAAGCAGACAGGATCAGAGCTAAGGAACAAGATGGGGAACAACCCCAAGGTGATGATCACATTTTAACGCAGTACATGGGCAGTCTTCAGAAGAATACTGTGGAATTAGAGGGGTCTCAGGGAAATGTCATAGCAATAATTAGAAGCCTGAAAAACCGCCAAAGTAGAAGTGATCAGATCCCAACCTAAGCCAGATAGAAAAAGGGTAAATTGAAGCTGATACAGCTGGGAACAGGGTAGCTGGAGAGTTCAGCAGTATCCATCTATGTTTACCCCTCTGAAGACAGCTTCAGGGGGAGTGTGTGCCCTAGTCCCAGGGTGCAGGGACCTGGAGGCCTTGCTGGCTGCCCAAGCTGGCCAGGGTCCCTCTGCGGAGTGCGGAGGAGGTGACCTGCTCTCTTGGGCATGTTTCAGGAGCTGTGTTTGTATACGCTGGGGAACCTGGTAGTAGAAAGCGAAGCTGTGAGGAAGCAGCTTCTGCCTCAGGGCATCATTCCAGTGCTGGCATCCTGCATCCAGGTGGGTGAAATAGCTCAGCCACACTCTTTTCCTGCCCTGCCCCAGAAAGACACCTTTTCTTATGCCCTTTAGACGCTGGCTGACAGTACTGAGTTACCAGCCCTCCTTCCAGCTGTGGCCACAGGGAGAGACCCCTCTGCAGAGGGCTGTTCCCTTGTGGGTGAGGATCTCTCATGGGCTCTCCTACACTCCATTTTCGAGGCTCAGGTCACCACCTTGTGCTCTTCGCCAGCTGAATCTCTCACATCCATAACTGTGGCTTGCCGATAAACAGTCTGCAACACGGGGAGCTGCAGGCTTCTCCCCTCTGCACGGCTTGGGTCCAGCAGGCATACGAGGCCAACGCAGCGAGCAGGGCTGTCGTTTGCAGATCTGAATGCTCAAAGCAGCACTGCTGCTGTGTTTGGGCTCCTGGATCCCTACAGCTGCAGCCCATGTGAGTGCAGGGAGGGGGGACAGCTCAGCTTTGGTGTGGCCACAGGTTGCTCTATCATTCCCGGTCCCCCGCTGTGCCCCCTCTTCTCCAGGCACGGAGGGACTGCGCTGCTCAGCTGCTCGGTTTGGTGTTAAAAAGAGGTATTGCCCTCTCACCAGCACGGCAGCTGGCCCCCTGGGATCCCCCGGCTCTGTCATGCGGGATTAGCTTTGTTCTGTTTGATTGCAGTCCCCGCACGAGGCTGTGCTGGAAGGTCTGGGCTACGTCCTCTCGCAGCTCCTCCAAGCCAAGGAAGCCCCCACAGAGATCATACCGTGAGTCCGAGCCTCTTAACCCTGCATCAGGATGGGCCCTGGGGCCTGGCGTGGTATTTGCGTGCCAGGGACAACGCCGCCTTTCCCATCTCAGTGATATTAATAGTTCAGAGCAGAATCCTACCAGAACTGTGGAGGTTTTGTTGCAGATCAGGGTGCGGGGCTTGACTCTTTTCCCTCAGCCTCATCTGAGCAGACAGCTCTGGTATTTCGGTAAAGGACAGTGTTGAGCAGGGTAGGCTCGCAGGAAAATTCCGGTTGTATTCCTCCCGCGAAGGAAAAGATCAGCTTGACAGCCCCCAGTGCCAAAAATGTGACCCCAGCAAGGGGCCCTGAGTGCCCCCAGGCCCTGCCACGGACAGAGAGAGCTTGTGCGGGGCCTTAGTGCTGCCTGAGTCTGCAGCCCTTAGGTCAGAGTCTCCTCCAGGTGTGTTTTCGGAGCATGTGGGCCCCAGTATGGGGGAGAGCAGCTCCCTGCTCAGTGGCCAGGGCTAGTGTCTCCCTGTCAGTTGTCTGTCCTGCTTGTGCTCTGGTCTGTGCCTCCGTTAACTCTGCTGTTCTGACCTCAGCTTGGTTCTGGACTCTATTCTCCCCCAGCACATGCTTCAACTGGTTTGCTCTGGCCTCAAGGCTGGGATAGGAGCAGCCGTGGAGTTTGCATGGTGTCTCCACTACATCATTTGCAGGTAAACACGCTTTTCTCCTCATTTTAAGTTCCCTGGGGGCAGCCAAACAGAGAGGCAGGAAGGCCCAGGGTCCTGTGACGGGACATGGATCACTTCCCCTTGCCCCTTTCCCTTGGGAAAGCAATTTCCCTGCCATCCTGGGCATTCCCACTCTCGTATCGGAGCACACACATGCTGTTTGCAGGATCACTGAGTTCCTTTACAGGGTGATAACAGGTGATAAACCTGAGGAGGCTGTTCCCAGTCCTCTGAAACCGCTCCAGTCACCTCCCCATGTCTGGAGTTGTCCCCTGCACTCCCCAAGGCAAACTCCCTGAAACCTGGCACTTCTGGGGTTGGCCTGGTGTCACCTGGCCGGACCGGCTGCTGCCAACAGTCTCTGCCTGCCTTGGCATGGCTGCTCCAGTGCCATCTCTTTCAGCAGCCCCAGCAGAAAGGAATGTGTGGGTACTCAAAGAAGGATCGGGGCTGTTGTTTCCAGACCCACACAGATAATTCCAGTGGATCTGTTTTCCACAGGCTTTTAAACTTTCTCATAAACTCAGAAACAAGCTGCTATTCAAACATGAAACAAGCCCTGTGGTGGTTCAGGAGAGTGCTCCGAATTTCCAGGCCCCGTTGTTTGGCAAGGGCTGCAGCAGTTTTCCCTCTCTGAGCGCTGAGAGCAACCACGCCGTCCCTTCCCTTTGCAGCCATACAGCCAACGCGGCATTGCTGTCGCTGGGGGCCTTGCCTGCCCTCACCTCGCTCTTGCTCGACCTGGCTTCTGAAATCCCCCAAGACGCTCCTGAAGGCCTGGAGCTGGTAAGACACAGGCAGGGTGCTGGCCGTTCTCGGCACTGCTGTGGGGATGCAGTCCGGCTACAGGACTTTGTGTTTTCCACCGTCACAGCTTGTCTGCCCAGTGCTGCGGTGTCTCAGCAACCTGCTGGCAGAGGAGACAGGCTGCGAAGTCCAAATCCAGGATGAGCGCCTGCTCATCGCCCTCTTCCTCATCCTGCAGTGCTTCCTCCAGCAGCACCCGTTCATTGCACAGGAGTGTCTCTGGCTGCTGAATAACCTCACGGGTGAGTGTCCCGCGGGGCTGTCAGCCAAGCCAGAGCTGCTGCCGGGACCTGCCTTGATTGCTGGCAGGCTCATGGCATCTTGTCTACAGAGACCTCCCTCAGAAACCGCGATTTTATTGACATGTTCCTTCTCTGCCCACCCTAGCGGACGAGCCCTTCTTCTGCTCTGCTCTGCTCTCCCTGGACTTGCTCCCGGCCCTGCTGCAGCTCCTGCCGTGTTCCCAGATGGTCAGTGTGTTGGTAAGACCTCGCCTCATGCCCCAGGTCTGGGGGGAAGCGCTGGACTTTCAGGAACATGAATCCCGCACGCGCACTGCTCAAGTTGGAGGTTGGCTTGGGGTGCTAGCAACAGCTTGGCAGAAGGTCTCGTGTTGTGGTAAAGTCACCATCTGCCTCCCATGAAGTCATTACATCTGTATTTACCCGTGACAGAGTCTTGTCCCGGCAGAAGAGGTATCCCAAAGTAGATGTTAACTTGGGGTCAGGCCTGCCAACATCTGGAGTGATGGCTGCTGCCACCTTCTTTTGGAAGACACTAAAGCTTTAGGGGGTCCTGGGGGGACGCTCTGCCAAGGTGTGGGGGGTACGGCTGCGTCTGCTTGGCACGGCGATGAACAGTGCCTTGGGGTGGGGACGGAGAAGGCTTTTAAAGAGCATTCAAAATCCAGCCAGTTGGTGGGCACATGGACATGGGGAGTTCTTTGGAGCTCTAAGTTTGTCAGGAATCTGCACGCTAACGAAGTGTTCATTGCTCACTCCCTTTCGTGGCTTCTCCGTCCAGGTCCTGACAGTTCTGTGCAATATAGCGGAGAAGGGGCCAGCCTACTGCCAGCAGCTGCACCAGCAGCCTGCCCTGCCCCTGCTGCTGCCCACCCTCGCGCTGCCCGACCCCGAAGTGGTGGGGCAGTGCCTCGAGCTGCTGCACCTCCTCTTCCTGCACTGGCCTGAGGTAAGAGCGGAGGATGCCTGCCCCAGAATCAAGCACGAGATCGTAAAGCTGGGGATGGGGATTATTATTATTATTTACATAATACTGCCTTCAGTCATTGCCACGCTAGCCCACCACTCCTCAGCACGCAGACACGTGCCTGAAGGGCGGTACTTGTGTGATGCGGAGGGTGGAAGCCCTTCTCTTGTCTCTGGGGAGTTCCTTTTCATTGACAATGACTGGTTTTTGGACAGTTGTTTGTACCCTTTGAGGTTATCATGTGGGGATTCTTTTAATTCAATTGCGCTTACTTCAAGCTTTGTGTGCTCCCGGCCAGCGATCAGCATGGCTGGATTTACCTGGCTTGGGACTTTAGTGTCTGGTAGGGCTCTGGGGAATTCCTTCAGCCCCCTTCCCTGGGCTGTACAGTGGTGGCTCTGGGCAGACAGGATCAGCTGTAGCAGCTGCTCGGTGGCAGCCAGCCAGCTCTCACCCCTCTCCTCTCACACAGGCTGCTGCTGACTTCGTCAGGCAAGGCGGGCACCAGGCCCTTGAGCAGCACCAGCACGCCCCAGAACTCCAGGAGCGGGCACGAGCACTGCTGGATATGATCGGGCAGCCCCTGGGATCCTCCGCCTTCAGTCCCTGCCACGCCGCGTTGTCTGCCTTCTCCTAGGCCACGCCACCTCCCTTCCCTCCCCCTGCGCTCCAAGGAGGAGTAAGCTGTTCACGCTGTGCCCTGGTTAGGGGTCTAACCGCCAGCTTTGAGCACCAGTGCTGGCTGCACGAGGACACTGGTCCTTGGCAAGATAAGGCTGTTTCCGTCCTTGCCGCCACCTCGTAGCTACCAGCAGGCTACCCTGTGCCTCCCCAGAGCTCGGTGCAGGGGCAGAGCTGAGCTGCAACCCAGGCAGACGGGCTCTTGATGCCGGGGAGGTGATGTATAAACCCTTCTGGATCGGCCACTCCCTCCACCATCTCCTTTTGGCTTTAAACCGAACATGTGAAGCTCAGAGTAAGCATGTTGCATTTATGCGATTGATAAGTTAAAGATACACATTTTACATTAAAGATCATCAGTCAAGTCTTCAGCACACGCATATTTACTGTCTGTCTTCACACCTTGCTTTTCACGATGTTCTCCAAGGCCTTGGCCACCTCGTCCATGGTAAGGTTGTTCAGCGGCACGCTTTTCTCCTTGCCAAACTCTGCAGAAAAGACAGAGGGTGAGAGAGGGGGCAGGTGCCTTAGTCCTTTTCTGTTGCAAGGGCAACCCAAAGCCCTGCTTTAGGTCCCCCAAGTGCCGCTGGCATCACAGCCCAGGCTCCCATCACCACCCTTTCGCACCCACCAGTGTGCCTCCCTGTGCCCAAGTTACCGCTTCCACCTTCTCTTTATTCTGAGCCTTTCCCTTGGAGAGAAGCCAATGCAGCCTAACACGTTTCCTTGCCTCTTTTTGTTAACTTTTGCTGCCCGGCAGCGGGGCAGAGGCCACCACCACATCCCAAAGCAACCTGGTGGCCTTCAGCCTGCTCACATCAAGATGCTCACCAACACTTCAGTAAAATAGTGCTGAAAAACTTGCTGTTCCTACCTGGGGGTATATTTCCCCGCAAGTCATATACAGACATGAGACAGGCACTATACCTGCAGGGTCTACAGGCCTGTGTGCTTGCACTGGGAAACTTGTGCTTAAAGAGTCATTGCATCTCTTTGAAAGAAAGTTTCTAAGCTATTTTTGTCCAGCCCAGATGGCTTTAGGAAGAAAACAAAGCCTTTACAGAGGAGCTTTTCTGCTCCCTCCTTGGCATTTCACTGAGAATGCAGTGAAAACAAAGAAAAAACAAACATTTTTCTGTAGAGGAATCCTACAGGGGTGGGAGATCACAGCCACAAGCTGGCAAACCACCTTCTGAGCCGCAGGTCCCTCTTCTGCCTCCCACCAGGTCACGCAGCAGTCACACACTTCTCTGAAGTGTCTCCTGGACAGCTGCTCCCTCTCCACCAAGGTCCCTCACTGCAGTCGCTGAACCCCCCACTCGCTGCAGAGCGCGGGGCTCTGGCGCTCGCTTCCAGCTGTCCACTTACCGTACCGCGCCCAGAGCTTGGGCTGGACACCGGAGCACTCGCGGATCAGGATGGGAAAGTCGGGATTTGCCTTCTTCAGGGTCACATAGTGCTGCTCGATGAAGTCTCTGGGGAGGGAAGGAGGAACGGCGAATCCCCGTGGCTGAGCCCGCTGGGGCCGGGCAGGCCGAGGCCTCACTGCC
>NW_009199076.1:0-12137 GCF_000690835.1 Fulmarus glacialis | reverse complement strand
CGGCGCGGCATCAGGAGGGGGCCGGCGAGTCGGTGGAGTTCCAGCCGCACGCGGAGGCATCACCACGCGTCTTTCCCTTCAGCCAACTGCATCTGCATCGATTTGAACGCGATGGTGACTGTTTGGTTACGTCAAGTTTGATGCTTTTTCTTGGGTTTCATTTTGGGTCAAGTTCTCCAGATTTTTGCAGAAATCCCTTCTGGCCGTTGAGCACAACTCAGAAGGAAGAAGGCTGCCCCGTTCCTGCTCTCATCTTCGTCACAGGGAGGAAAATGTCCCCAGCGAACCAAAACCACTCTGGCATGATACGACTGGGGAGGCAGCGGCATCCTTCCCCTCCTGAGCACCGCTTTATATTGCAGCAAGCCTAAAAATCTCTGCTAGCGCCTTTGACCCAGGGCTGAGCGTTACGCTCTGCTTTGTAGCTGAAATGTGGCAACCTTAGAGTTTGTCCAAAACCAACACGGTGACTCGAAGAGGGTCCCAGCTCAGAATTGTTAACGCTTAAGTACCAGCCAGGCTTTGAAACCCAAGTTCAAAATGCACTGTATAAAAGATAAAGTAAACAAAACAGGCTTAAGCTCGCTTAGCCAGGAGGCCAAGCTACCCCAGCACAGATGTCTTCCCAAAAAGCACCAAAGAATTTGATTCCACCAGCTCTCCACCGCCCCGGCTGATGGATGCTCTTTGGCCAGACAGGACGAGCCCGTGCCTGGGGCTTCCTGGCACCACCACTACAAACCAGCAAACCTCACCTCTGCTTCTTGGGCATGTAAAGGAAGATCAGCCCCTTGCACCGAACGGCACAAGCTTTATCCGAAGCACAGCATTAGTTTCCCAATCTTTGGGGGGAAGGGTTGGAACTCAGGGTCTTCTCGCTCAGGGGTTGCTGATGCTGGAGAGCACGCGATGGAGAAAACCCCTACGCCTCTGCGTGACCCTTCATCTCTCATCCGTACCTGGGGAATCGCTTCCCTGGGGAATTCTGCTGTTTGCTAAACTGAATCATTTAGCTGTTATGTTTAGCAACATTTCAACTGTTGCTCATTTGATTCCAGTCATTAAAATTTAATATCAGTGTTAGCTTTGAGAAACCTGAGCTGACAGCAGCGAGAGCAGAGGGGGAAGAAATGCCCCGGCCTGAAAGCTCCTATGAGGAGCTCTCGCTGATGGCTGTCGCTTGTCCCTCGCGCTGAAGAGCCTGACTCGGCCGTGTGATGCTCATGGAGACACGGCGCTGAAAGATTCTCCCAACTTTTAGTACCCTTTTGTACAAAAAAGGGGCTCCTCAGAGAGGCAGCAATGGAAAGACAGTCACTTGGGTTAAACTCGTGCTGAAGACCAGGAGTTAAAGACAAGGTCCCTTTGCTCTGACAGCTTAACTTAAGCTAAAAACATGTTATCTCTTCTGTAGCGTAGCTGTATCTAAGTGATCCATCAGGATGTCCATATAAGCACAGACTCCAAACCACAGAAATGCCTTTCAGCTGCACTTGATCTCACCGTAAAGCTAGAGGATAGACTAGATGACCTCTTAAAGTCTCTTCCAGGTGGGTTTCTTACAATCCTCTAACAACGTGGTGTTCCAAACCAGTCCCTACCTACTTTTCCCCCACCCCCTGAGGGCCAGGTCCACCCTACGTCTCCATCCTGGCATCCGATGGCCACGGGAGCCGGTGTGGGCTCAGCACCCTCGGTGTAGCCATCCCCACCCGCTCGCTGAACCGAAACACCTCCTGCAAACAAAGCTTCCCCCTGAGCAAGATCCGACAGCTGCTTCCCAGCCTCCCTCCTCCCAGAAACCCGGCCAGGAGGAGCACTTACAGCGGGAGAGGGCTCATCCCTCCCGTAGCCAGGATTAGTCCCCCTGTGACCTGGGAAAAGGGCTGGGAGGGAGAGGGGAAACGCACGGGTGGCAGTTCTCCAAAAGTTAAGGGTTTGTTGTAGGTTGTGGCCTTCTGGGGCAAGTTTGAGGGGTGTTTGCAGGCAGGAAAAGAAAAATATATGGGAAGCTTCAAGTATAAGCTGCTTCGAAAGTCATCTGTTCACAGTCTCCGTCAGAGCCTTCAATATATCTTCTTTATTAAAATCTGGACACAATGAGTCCAGAAGTGCCCACCTTTGTCAGGGCTGCATTGGCAACGTGCCTGGAGCCCTGGGGCCACGCCTAATTTGCATCTCATTTACACAGATGTTCATTAAAATTAATGCCTTAAGACATAATATCTGCCCGCATTTGAGCCTTCTGGACAGACGGACCGCGACCGCTCCTGGAGAGCCCCAGCCACCCCATCCTCCTCCCCACGCTCAGCTGCATCGTCCCCACGCCGCCCCGGGGAGCAGCGCCCGGCTGAGGAGCTGTCTCTTGTTTGCAATCCAAGAAGGGAGACAGTTATGATATTGTCTTAGGCGCCGAGAAATAAAAGCCTGGTGCAACCAAAAAAAGCCCCTTATGCTCCCCGCTTCGCCCCGAGCCCAAGTCAGACTTCTCCACCGCTCTCCCTCCTGCACGTATGGAGTACAGACGGTCCCTGCCCGCGTGCTGCGATGCCCTTCCACGTGCAGATCAATATCTGGGATTGCATTTCCCCTTAGAGAGAACCGTAAGCTGAGGCTTTGCAAAGATCTGCTCTGCAACATTTACGAGTCGTGCAAAAATGCTTGCTCTCTGGATGAACCTAATGCCGCTGTGTAACCGCGATTGCTCCATCCCTTCTTGCTTCTCCCCCATTTTATTCTCAGCCATTACACGGCCAAACCCTACCGTCACTGCTGCAACTTTCATTTTTCCATGAACAAAGACCCCAACTGCACCGTGAAGGCTCGATGGCCAACGAATGACTCCTGGTAAGGACACGTCGCTTCCCAAAGCACCCTTGGCTCATGCAGCCCAGGACGCCGTTGTCTTAAAGGGTCATCCTCAAGGTCACTGAGATACAGACCATCTGCAAGTGCTGCGATGGGTTAAGCTGCGCCTGCCAGCCCCGCTCGCCAGCTCGGCCAAGCAAGCAATCTGCACCGACGCTGGGTTTCATCATCGTTTCTAATGAGAGCTGCTCGGCCGGGAATAATCCCTTGCTCTGCAGGAAAGTTTCACTGGTTTTAAGGACCAGAAACTCCTTTTTGGATATATTTGTTCCAAGCGACTGTGTGGTATTTAATGATGAAGTTAAATCCTTCCCATCAATATAAGCCCAATGCAAAAGACTGCCCAACGCAGGAGTTAACAGCAATACGATCAGATGAGTTTGAGTTTGCCCCGTAAGTAACACTTCCAAGCTCTTTTTTTGGATAGGCAACCCCCAAAACAGAAATACCTTGTCCTGGTGAAGATTTCACAGAGCTATTAAGTGGTGGAAAGGGATCAATTAGCCATGAGATGAAAAGTAAATGGCTGTAAAAACGCCTCCCCCTCCCAGCCCCCATTAACACCAGGAAACGAGCAGCCAGATGTAAATCAGCCCAATCATCAGCTACTGAGCACATCAGTAATAGAAGTTTCACAGCAAGAGAATTTCTAAGCAGTATTAATATAATTAATGTAGTGTAACAGCATGACCCAACACCATAATACTGTATTACAAAAAAAAAAAAAAAAAAAAAAAAAAAACCAAACACACTCCAACTCTTCCCTCTCTCAGCATTTCATGCAAGCCTTGATGGTCTCTAGCAGCTCTTTGCTGGAAACACGAACAGCCCACGGCAAACCTTTGCCTTGGTTTTATTCCCTGTGTGTGTCCTTCATCCCACAGTTTATCTTGGCTTTATTTGTACCCAAGGACCACAAAAATGGACTTATATATGTCGCAGATGAAGTGAACAACAAGCAGGAATTGTAGACCTGGAAGAAAGACCTACAGGATGTTCTGATCTGGACTAGACCCTCAGATGGAGCCAACTCACAGTTCAGACGGACTCAAAAACATCCCTCCCTCTCCCAAAACCTAAATGCCAACCACCTCTACAAGCCCACGAGGTACTTGCACGCGAACATTACACATCACAAGGAGAACAGGGAAAAGTCTCAATCACAAAAATCTTTCTGCACCTTTTCACCGCAGACTATCAAGTCCAACAGTTGATCTTATATTCTCCAGAGCAAGGATATTTTACCACAGCAAAAACGCTGACGTTATAGCAATGAACAACGAAGCCGCGATAGCTTGAAGCCTAGACATCCTACACAAAAGACCACAACACCAGACAGACCTTCAAACACCAAACACCACTTAAGAAACACGATAGCATAAAGACTTACCTTGAAGTCTGCCAACTGCTGGTTGATGGTTTCCACCTCTGTTCCCACCACCCACTGCAACGCCTCGTTCTCCTCCGCTGCCGTTGTCATGTGGGTCAGCTCCTTCAGCCTGCTGTAAAAGTCCTCGACACGAGACAGTGTCGTTTCTACTTGCTCCTGACGGTTCTTGCCTCTCTCGGTCAGTTTGCTGCACTGTTTATTCAGCGTCTCCAATTCACGTTTCAGTCCTAATAAATCGGGGCTCCCTTCATCCTCCAGCATCTTCTTACATTCACTTTCAGAAGCTTCAATGTCAGACTTCAGCCTGTGGAGTTTGCCCAGGAACGTGCGAACGTCCTCTGCTTGGGACTGAAGGCTGTCAGAGTCTCTCCCGATGGGGCCCATGCTGTCTAACTCATCATCGAGATCTGCCAGTTGAGAGAACATCTCCCTCACCCGATTATTGAATTGGCCGATCCCTTCAAGCTTGTTTTCCATGAGCGTACAGCAGTCATTTACTTTCTGTTTCACAGCTTTGAAGTCCTGCTGAGCCACCTCAGCTTGGCTCAAGAGCTGGGAACAGTCAGACCCATCTGGGGCATCTTCTACTAGACCTTGAGTGAAGTTTTTCAGATAATCCACTTGCGGCTCCAGGGCCTGCAGCACCTCCTGCTGTGCCCTGAGCTTCTCCAAATTCTTATTGCTGCAGGCTTGCGGCCCTAATGCATCATAGATCTCCAGCTGGTGCTTCGCCCCTTCCAGCTTCTTCTCAATGTTCTTGAAGCTCTCTTGAAACTCCTTGAGCCTCTGTGACATTTCTTCGATGGAGCCCGTCTTGGCTTGCAGCTCTTCTGTGATGGCATCCATCTTCTGATTGATCCCAGCCTTCTCATCCCGAATGTCATCCTCATCGGTTTGAGAAGCATCAATCAGGATGTCAGCAGCGCTGTTCAGCATCTCCAGCAAGGAACGGCGCTTCTCCACGTCACTCAGCATAGCCTTCGATCTCAGAAGAGTCGCCTCCAGCTGCACCGGATCCAGAGTCACTTCCAGCTCTGACATCTTTGCCTTGCAGTCCTCCACCCAAGGCAGGAGGTCCTCCGTGTGCCGTTGGTACTTCTGAGCTTTCTGCAAACAGTCCTTGAGCTTCGAGTGTCTATCAGCAGCCTGTTTGCTGAGCTCTTCCCAGTGTGTTTTGAGGCTGACCAACTGGTTTTGCAGAGTGGTCTTCTCCTCCCCAGGCTGGACAGAAAGCAGCAAAGATTCTCCCTCAGCTACAATCATCTCGTAGGAGCCACTGTGTTGGTTGAGGCTCTTCTGGAACTCTTCTTGTTCCTGAATTTGGCTCTGTAGCCTCTCCAGTTTAGCAGAAACAGGTTGGCTCTGAGCTTGCTGGCACAGTTTGTCATCTAGCCAGGTCCTGAGTTCATCAAACATATGCTGGAACTGCTGGGAACTTGCAAGCGCAGTCTGCAGTCGGTTCATCCGGTCGGCTGAAATGGAAATAAGATTAGAACGCAACAATTAAGCTGAAATCAAATAAGCAAAGTGCAATTATTTAAAATCATCTCAGATGCACCAACTGTGTTTTGATTAACAGGAAGGAGCTTTCCATTGCATCACTAGCCTTTTTGCTCACTGATTCATGAATTTCTTAAGTAGTAACAGGCAATGGTAGCAGAGTAGTCTCAGTTCTCCTGACTAGTTTCTAAATGCAACCTCTTAGAAACCAGAAGAGGCATCCCAAGATTCGAAGGTGGCCACTGGGTCTTCTCCATGCCCCATTCTGAATTTAGGAACCATTTTTTTTTTTCCCAAGAGCAGCCACACAGCTGCAAGCCAGGCAGGCTTGTTGAAGAGCCACGTCAGTGGGACTAAACATCTCTGCTCCCTCTCCAGGCTCAGGTGCATCTGGAGCGTGAACTCTCCTGTGCTTCATCCCACATAAACCACCCATGAAACACCCTAAAAAATGATAAATGGTGCTTCCCCTATTATTCCTAGAAAACCAGTGATGGGAGAGCCCTTTGGCAAAAAGCAGGGATGGAGTTCGACACCCCAACATCTCTTAAGCAACTTCTCCGTGCTGTCTCACCTGCAAGGTCTTCCAGGCCTTTGAGAGGAAGCGCCACCGTCTCCAGACGTTTCCTTAACTCATCTTTGAGATACTGCTCCCCAATCAGGACAGAGAGGTCATCACAGAGGGTCTGAGCCTCTGCAATCTCCTCTTCCAGCTGCTCCAGGTCCGAGCGGATCTCACTGGTTTCCTCCAGCTGCTGTTTCACGGCATCGGGCTGCGTGCTGACAGCAGACTGGCTGCTCAGGCGCTGCCCAACTGCCTTCACCTTCTCGGAGAGGCCCTGGAGGAGCTCCTGGTACTGGGTGCTCTTCACTATGGCTTGGTCAATTTGGCTGGAGCGGGAGTTGAGGCGTTCCGTTAGCTCGGACCATTTCTGATTAACCCCTTGGAGCTCTTCCCGCACCTGGTTAGTGGATGGAGAAACATCTCCAGGGCCAGTCAAGATGCTCTGAGCTGCCTGGTTGAGCTGCTCGTGCTGTTGTCTGCGAGCTTCAAATTCCTTCAGCATAAACTGGAACAGAAATAACATAAAAATGTTTGCATAAAACTGACAGCTCCGAGTACACACAGTCAAAACAAACCAGACCTCCGGGGGCTTTACCCAGCCCACGGAATCAGTAGGAACAAGCCCTGGGGTGGGACGGCACTTGGGCTGGGAAGTCCACAATTTGCTGTGACCTTGCAACTTAAAAAGCTGGGAGGGGTCTGCGGCTCCAGTACTTTGCTCTCTCTTATTTGTCCTACTGCTGCGTAATGTAACATAAACCAGTTAGATGAGAAGGAAATCTAATTACGTTAACTGGGGCATTTTATTTTATGGTGTGGCCGGTTACGGACATGTCAGGATTTGGAAGCAGGAGGTACGGAAAGGGCAGGCTGCCAGGCAAAGGTGCAGCAAGTCCTGCAGAGCATCAGCACAGGTCTTGTTTAAAGCAATTTCACTCTCCAAGAGGGACCAAGTGATTCATTGATGAGTCAATCCAGCGTGGGGAAGGGAGCTCGAGCGCTGCAACCGTTTCAAGTTATTCACAGTAGTTTGCACTCAACTTGGGAGAGGAGCCATGAGGTCTCCCAACGCTCGCTGCATGGCAGAGCATGCTCTAGAAAGGCTGGAGAGAAGTTCCCAGCAGAACTACTGGGACTACAGAGTCAAACCAAAACCCAACAATGTGAAGTAGTCTTTAAGATGAATCAGATAAACTCCTAGGATGTGTTTATCCACAACAACTCCTATCTTCCACCTCACACACTGGATGAGACGCCCTCCCCTCCTCGTCCTGAACCCACCGTGGAGACACGTACCCAGCTCCCGGCTCACCTGGACCTGCTGCTTCTGTGCGTTCAGCATGTTCGGGTCGATGGAGAGGGGTCCCAGCACGCTCATCATCAGCTCCTTCTCCATGAGCCAAGGGCGCAGCTGGGCTTCGGCAGCCTGGAAGCTGGCCAGCTGGTTCGCCGACTCCTCCAGCTTCTGCTGCCGCTCGGCCGTGGCCTGGCTGGCTCTTTCCCACCTGCAATCTGAAGCACCGGCTGTGTTGGCAGTGGTCGTGCTCCCGGCCAGCCCACCCCTCCATCGAGAAGGTTTTTTACCCTTCCCCATGGTTTCCCCGATGGGAAACCTCCTCAGCTTTTCAATAAAACTAGCGTGGCTCTATTTAGTCTCCATCTAATAAGCCGTTACCCATTTCTAATGGCTACGTGGTCTTGAAGCTCATAGAAAAAAAACCTTGCAAGCAGGATTTCTGCGCTCTAGTCACTACTGCCACGAGCTGGTCTGACCTTGGGTGAGCCATCTCACATCCCTGGCTCGATAAATGAGGATACTCTCATCTGTATCAGTCCTCACACAGCACATTCAGATCTCCTGGACGGAGAACTCCATAAAGGCGTTCCTGCTATTCCAAAGAAGAGAATCTCTGGGCTTCTTTTTAAAGACACAGTCTTGTTTAGTCAACATTTAATTACCTAGGATAGCCTTACTAATGACTAGAATTTTATGTCGAGCAGTGAAGCTTTTAATCAAAATAATCAACCCATGTCACTAACGCTTTTTTTTTTTCTTTCTTTTTAAAAGAAGTAATTTAAGGAGGCAAGTCTTTAAAATATACATCCATCATAGAGATTTCATTAGTCATGACAGTGCTCATCTCAGGAACACCTTGTACATCAGACAGCTTGGAGATAAGTTCGCTATTTACTAAATTTTAATTAGAAGCGACTTTGCTCTGCTGTGATTTTGGAATCGCCCTGCAATCCTGAACCACTTCTAACGCGATGTTTCAAGACAGAAGCCTCACTAAGTGCTTCAGGCACTTACTCAGGTCCTCCTGCATCTTCTTCCAGTTTGCTGCTTCCGGAGAATCTGGATATTTCTCCAGCAAGCCAGAAAGTGCTTCCTTTACCTTCTGGATCTTCCCAGAATTCTGTTCCAATTCAGCCAGAAATGCCTGGAAAATAATCATTTGAACTTCTATAGGGCAAAAGAATGAAATCACCGAGTAGGAACAAAGCAGCAGCTACAAGCTGGAGTTGGACAATTTCTGTTCTTTGCTCTTTAATGAAATCACTTAATTTTATTAGCAACATCTTGAGCTAACTTGGCTCCAAAAGCAGGGAAAGGCTGGGAAATGCTTTCCAGGAGAAGTTGGAGTGACCCTGCAACAAGGGCGACAGATATGCTCCCTTCCCCTGAGCCAAATGCCTGAAAGCAACAGGTCTAAGAGCAAAGAGAGTTGAGCAGGGTGCGGGGGCTCCTGCTCCACGGACCCGCCTGCCATCCCTTCTGGGGAAAGCCCTTCTTTAACCCAGGGCAGATCCTCGTTGCTAATCCTTCTAGCCCTGCTACAATAAAGCACATCTCCGAGATCCTTTGGGAGGAGGTGCTCAAATCCCCGTTTTTAGCTCTGGAAGAGAAGTTACCTTGTTGTGCTCAGCCTGGGCTCTCATCGTCTCCGTCCTGGTGGGCGAGGAGGAGGCGTCCAGCTCCGATAGCGTTCGTTCCTTCGACTCCAGCCACTTCAGCATCGAGCTTGCCTCCTCCTGCACTTCTTGCATCTTCTCCAGCATAGCCGAGAGCTGCTGCTGGCGTTCCCGCAGCGCCGCGCCGAGGCCCTGGTACTGCTGGGTCACGTCCGACACATCACACTGGATCTCGGTCAGATCTGTTTCCAAAAAGCAGCCTGAGATGAGGACCATTGCCCGAGTTACCCATCTTAACCTGGGCTATCAGGTACTAATCTAGCCCCGGGCAGCCACAGCTGGCCAAGCAGGAGGAACAAGAGGCCACGCTGCCGTCCGTCTGTCTGCAGAGCAACGTCAGATTATCCTCACCTCTCATGCCAGAGGGGCCCTTCCAGTTGCACCACGTATGCATGTTGACAGTTTGCAAACAAAGCGAATGCCTTCGTGTTTGTGAGACTGATGCAAGCTGAGCTCCCCTTTCACAATGTCACTGCTAATACAGTGTTAAATAATTTGACACCAAAGTGTAAAGCCATTTTTATGCACCTATTATCTCGTTGAACCGGTGAACTAACAGCAGATAACGGGCAATAATTAAAATTGCTCTTCAAACTGAAGGGTTGGATGGGTTATAATCCCTTAGAACCAATAAATTTAATTGCAGGCCTTAAAACGATCTCCCATTTATCAGCTTTTAACACCACCTGATGGGGTGTCAGGGTGTTGTCGCTCCCCAAAGCTGCCCCTCTCCGTCCTTCAGCCTGACCTACACCCTCCATCACCGCCTGCCCGTCCCGTGGCTCCGGCTACCGCGCAGCACGGCCGAGAATTCACAAGCCTATTTGCAGGCTCATTTCACTTGCGCCGGGATGCTGACGGTGTCACATTGTGGTTTATATTCTCACGGATGGAAATGCACAGACAAAAACAGACAGGGAGACGGCGAGGCGGCCTCGGCACGCGCGTGCCGGCACAGCGGTGACAGCGAGCTCACCTTTGCACGTGTGGTATCCGTTCACGCTGCCTACTGACCCTCCCGGAGCGGGCAGCGCGGCACCTGAGCAGAGGGGACGGAGACAGACAGAGGGACAAGACAGATGCGTTAGGAAGGCAGACAGCAAGCGATGAACGGTCCTCCACGACACGGACCACACCAGCCACCAAGCACAGACGCTGCGTCTCCACGGGCCCACCCGCCTGGCGCTGATGAACTCACCGGCTCGGCGCCGAGCGATCGGCATTAGTTCGATTTGGAGCCCATTTATTTCTCCTCCTCCCAACACACCCGCACCCCTCGCTTTCCTGGAGCTGCTCCTGCCTCGCCGGACCAGAAGCAGAAGAGCTGAAGCTGCCTGGAGCTGGGCACCTCTCCCAGCATCACCCAAGGTGGACGTGGTTCCTGCATGGACCATAATACCACCTCTCCACCCCTGAGCATGATTTTGTGAATTATAATATCAAGTGAGACTTTTCAACGCCTTCCCTGAAGAGATTAACTCCCCCATATTCTCCTTTTCTTATGGGATGAAGCTATTTAAACCCACCCGGGTGCGCAGGCACGCTCTCTTTGCCAAGAGGCTCCACGCAGGATGCGTCAGTGTCCCCTCCTTGGACACCACGTTCACAACCAAAGGGGGATTCATCAGAAACATTATCAGGTAAGTCTCTCTCTTTCTAACCACGCATTTTAAAGCTTTCATAGATGTAAGGGGCTGCAGCTTCGGTCACCCCACGTGGGTGACCATGTGAGTCACCCACAAGAAGCCTCTCCCCACTTCTCTTGGAGGTTTCCCACTGAACTGCTCATCAAGTAAACCCTAACAAACACATCCAGATTGTGAATTCCTATAAATGCCCATCAATGATGGGAGTCCAGGGACTTGTTCTCATGAGCTGGAAGACATCTTTTAGCTGGTTTCCAAACGAACCAGACATAATCTCATTGCTTCACAGACTTGAAGCCAAAAAGGAGACTAGTAAATCACGTCTGAATATTGCAGTCTTAAATTTCATCCAGATACAAAACCCAAATACCAGAGTTTGATTAAAACGCTCCAGTCCCCGGGAGGCTGAAGCACATCACCGAGAGAAAGCAGGAGCCGCCTCCACGAGCTCCCTGCGGGGCTGAGAGCCCAGACCCCCGCGC
Organism: Fulmarus glacialis; assembly: GCF_000690835.1. Classification (NCBI taxonomy): domain Eukaryota; kingdom Metazoa; phylum Chordata; class Aves; order Procellariiformes; family Procellariidae; genus Fulmarus; species Fulmarus glacialis. Next base: position 713 of record NW_009199076.1, on the reverse strand, counting down.
TGCGGCAGCCTGAAGCTCCCATGCTCCATCCGAGCAGTGGTATGTGTCCCCACGCTGGGCTCACGGCAAACGCAGGGTAATTCAGCTCGTTATGCTACAGCAAATTAAGTTGGTGGGCTCCGAGCACTCGGCTGATGCATTAACACAATATTCAGCAGCAACCTGATCACCAGGCTGAGCCCCATGATGCTCGTACCACCATGGGCACTCTGAAGTTTGTTAAAAAGGGGAAATAACCCCATTTTTCGCTTGAGGCAGGTTCAGAGAAGATGCAACGAGAGCAAACAGAGCTCCGAGGAACGAGGCATCCTCGGGAGAGCCGGGCTGCGACTCACCTGCCTTGGATGGGGTGTCGGGGGCCGTAATCTCCACGATCAGGTTCTCCAGGAGGGTCCCTCTGCGGCCGATCTCCTCCACCTGGGCCCCCTTCCCCTTCCACTCCTCCAGGAGATCCTGGTCAAAAGGAAAGGCCGGGTGTGGAGCCCGCCCTCCCCCCTCCGCAGCCCTCCCTTCCTCACCCGTCACCTCTGCGGTGACTCGGTGGCACCAGGACACGGCACCCAGGGAACTGGCAAAGGTCACACCAGCACACGGCGAGCAGACTGCACTGGGAAAGTGGGTGTCTTTACATTTATTTTTGTCGGGGGGAATCAAAGACTGAAAAGCTCTTTCCTAACTAGTGGGACTGTCACAGCAAACCTTATTCCCCCTCC